>NW_012107264.1:1248899-1258086 GCF_000951045.1 Mandrillus leucophaeus
TATATATAAAAGCTCAACATCACTGATCATTAGAGAAATGCAAATCAAAACCATAATGAGATACCATCTCATGCCTGTCAGAATGGTGATTATTATATATTTATATACATATATATAAAAGCTCAACATCACTGATCATTAGAGAAATGCAAATCAAAACCATAATGAGATACCATCTCATGCCTGTCAGAATGGTGATTATTAAAGAGTCAGAAAACAACAGATGATGACAAGGCTGTGGAGAAAAAAGAATACTTTACATTGCTGGTGGAATGTAAATTAGTTTAATCACTGTGGAAGACAGTGTGGCAACTCCTCAAAGACCTAGAGGCAGAAATACCATTTGACCCAGCAATCCCATTACTGGGTATACACCCAAAGGATTACAAATCATTCTATTATCAAGACACATGCACGTGTATGTTCACTGCAGCACTATTCACGACAGCCACGACATGGAATCAACCCAAATGCCCATCAGTGATAGACTGGATAAAGAAAATGAGGTACATATATACCATGGAATACTATGCAGCTATAAAAAGGAATGAGATCATGTCCTTTGCAGGGACATGGATAGAAGCCATTGTCCTCAGCAAGCTAATGCAGGAACAGAAAACCAAGTACTGCATGTTGTCAGTGGGAGCTGAATGATGAGAATACAGGGACACACTTCTGGGGAACATTACACACTGGGCCTGTTGGGTGGGAGCTGCGAGGGGAGGGAGAGCATCAGGAAGAATAGCTAATGGATGTTGGGCTTAACATCTAAGTGACGGGTTGATCTGTGCAGCAAACCGCATGGCACACGTTTACCTATGTAAAAAAACTAGCGCATCCTGCACATGTGCCCCAGAACTTACAAGTTGAAGAAAAAAATGAGTCTGATGTAAAATATGTTGCCACTTCCCTCATTAAATAACAATCACACTTTAAGATAAACCTAATGTATTACAATTACTCTTTGGAGAAAACAAAAGTAGAATTAAGATGACTATTCACCTTCTTCATACACTTCTGGTGGGAATGTAAAGTGCGGTGTAGCCATTCAGGGGAACAGATAGTTCCCTAAAAAGCAACATCAAGTTACTACATGACCCAGGAATTCCACTCCTATGTATATACAGAAGGGAAACAACCTAATGTCCATCAACTGATAAGCAGATAAAATGTGATAAATCCATACTAGGAAATATTATTTAGTCACAAAAAGGAAGGAAGTGCTGACACATGCTAAAACATAGACAGACTTTATTATGCTGAGTGAAAGAAGCCAATCACTAAAAATCACATGTGATCCCATTTCTGTGGAATGTACAGAAGAGGCAAATTAATCTAGACAGAAAGATCAGCAGTTATCCAGGGCTGGGGTGGGAAAAGATGGAAATGGAGAGTGACAGCTAACAGGGATGGGGCTCCTCTTAAGATCACGAAATTGTGAAAAAAGACTGTGGTGTTGGTTACACACCTACATGAACATAAAAACTGCGGAACTGAACACTTTAAACAGGTGAATTTGTGGTATGTAAATTATGTCTCAATAAAGCTGTAAAAATGACTATTCACCTGATATTTATTAAAACATCAAAAGTAATTTCAGGGTAAAAACCTAGATCTCTAATCTTGTTTGCTTTTGAAGTTATGTCACATTTATCAGAAGTTTGCTAATATTCAATTAATTCTGGCTAAATATAAGAATACTTTTTTTAAAAAACTGTATTTTTATACACCAGCCACAAACAGAAAACAACATTTAGAAAATATCCAGCAGCAAAGCATACCTAAGAATAAAAGTAAATTGTAAATACTGCATGTTCAATATAAATACAATATATTGGAAGGCATTAACAATGAAACCTGAATAATCCAAATAAATGGAATGACATACCATGTTCATTATACAAATACTCAGTATCATAACATGACAATTCTTCCCAAATTAAACAAATGCTTTTAATGCAATGCCTATCGAAATGTAAATGGCTTAATAAGTTAATTCTAAAATTTGCATGGAGCAGCAAAAGCCCATGAAAGAGAAAAAAATCCTACCACCAAAAGAAAATAGTAGGAAACCTGCCTTGTTGGATACCAAAACGTATCATAAAGTTCTAACAATTAAGCTAGTGTGCGCCTGGAAAAGAGACAAATAAATTGATTGCTGGAGAACAAGAACATCGCACGGAGAAAATACTTGACAAAAGTTACACTTTAGATGCCCGGTGAAGGGAGACATCATTCAGTAGTGCTGAAACAACGGGTTATCCACTGTGTTATCCACTGAGGCAAAAGTGGACTCCTGCGGTCTAACATATAAACAATTCCAGAGAGATTAACGTTTTAAATAGAGAACGCACGTCTTCAGTATTTTCAATATAAAATATAAGAGGATATCTTTACCATCTCATAGTAGGAAACATTTACTTAAGACACAAAAAGGGTTAACTATACATAAAGTATTAAGATTAATAAATTCAAATGCATTCAAATTGAAAACTTCATTCATCAAAAATACAACAGCAGAAGATCTGCCAAAAAAAATGGGGGTTGGTGTGATGGCTCACGCCTATAATCCCAGCACTTTGGGAGGCCAAGGTGGGTGGATCATTTGAGGTCAGGAGTTCAAGACCAGCCTGGCCAACATGGTAAAACCCTGTCTCTACTAAAATACAAAAATTAGCTGGGTGTGGTGGCAGGCACCTGTAATCCCAGCTACTAGCGAGGCTGAAGCAGGGGAACTGCTTGAACCCAGGACGCAGAGGTTGCAGTGAGCTGAGATCGCATCACTGCACTCCAGCCTGGGCCACAGACAGAGACTGTCTCTCACACACACATACACACACAAAACTTTGGTATCCAGAATATGTGTGTGTGTGTGTGTGTCCTATAATATTTTAATTAAAAATGGGCAAAACAGAGAGGGGGTAGCCCTAATAAGAGGTATGAGAGAGCTCAAGCAGGAGGAGGTGAGTGTCACTGTGGAGCGGGAGAAATTATGTGGTACGGGGAATTCAAGCCTAAGCTCCAGATCTGTATTGCACTTGTTATTGGATGTGTTATTTTAAAATTTTTAAAAATTTACAACATAAAAGTATTTAATGTAAAGTTTTAAGTATACAATGGACAAAAGGTATGAACTTGCATTTCACGAAAGAATACACTAATGGTGAATAATCACATGAAAAGATGTCTAACCTTATTAGCAATCACAGAAAAATCAAAACCAATAAGATGCCATTTTGCATTCAATAAATTAAGAAAAGGGTGGTATGTGGTGAGCAGGATGACAGAGAAGTCCTTGCACAGGAGTGGTCCAGCACTGGGTATCAATGCCCAAGCTGGAGCAGAAGGGCGTCCACAAAAAGATGCACTGTGGTATGCAATGTAGAAACCAATGTGGGCTGAGAAGGGCTTCCACAGGAACGGGCTTTGAGGCTCAAGTAAAACTAGGGGGCAGGGTGAGGGACAAGAGAAATGGCAGATTGACTACCTACAGGGAGAATGATCAAATAAAGTAACACTAAGGATCACGGTAGTCAGGTTTCTCACTGTAAGAGGAGGTACAAAAAGGGAAGGAAATATAACTGAAGCCTATAGGATTGGAATGAAATTAGAGACATCAGTATGATCAAGCGATGAAATGTCAAAAAGACACTGAAGGGGGTTCCACTGGCAAAATCAGGCACAAGATTAGCACCAAAATAAGTAACTATAAAAATGGATTACAGCTCACTGAATAAAATACAGGCTCACGAGCACATACTGAAAAAAATAAATTCACTAAAACTGTGATCAGGAAAGAGATTTTACACAGTTTCAAAGAAACTGCATGCAAAATAATTATTAATTACAGAGGGAAAATGAGTAATTTCACAGTAGATAAACTTAGCAGACACCATCTTAATCAAGTAATCCCAGTAAAAATCAACAGTAATGGGTCAAAATGAAACTGTATGCCACCGCATGGGATGCAAACAGAAGACAGAGCATCACTTCTGTGATATTCCTCACTTCTGTGATATTCCTGCTCAATATTCATAATAGGGATCTAATCATGAGGAAACAGAAGACAACCCTAAAGGAAAAGATATTCTCCAAAATTACAGGCCGATATGGTCTTCTGAAATGCCAACGTCTTTAAAGTCAAAGACTGAAGAACTGTTCCAGACTGAGGGAGACTAAAGAGATGAGACTAGTAAAAAGCAAAGTGTGCTTTAGAAAGGATTCTAAACTGAATCCTTCGCTAAAAAGGACATTATTGGGACAGCTTGGAAACTGGAATGAGCTCTGAGGATTAGATAGTAGTGATGATCAATGACTCTGATGGTTTTGTTGTGGTTTCCAGGACAAGGTATTGTTTCTTCCTGGGGAACACATACTTGTTTATTCATGGGTAATATGTCAACAGAGGAAAAAAGTTCCACTGTATTGTACGTGTAACTTTTCTGTATGTGTTACTTTAAAACTAAAAATACGTAAAATACAAATGTATAAAATAACAGTTGTGAGTACATAACGGGCATAGGACATAAGAATTTCATAAAATAATATACCAATGATGAGAAAAACACATGAAAAGATGTTCAGCCTCATTTGCTATCACAGAAAAGTAAATCAAGATCATAATATGATGCCTCTTTGTATCTACTAATTTGGAAAAAGTTAAAAAGTCTGACAGTTCTTAGACTTGGCAATGGTGTAGCTCAACAGAAGCTCCTGACATATTACTAATGAAATGTAAACTGGTCTGATAACACTGGAAACAAATTCATATTCTCTCATAACTGAGCATTCTCTGCATATCTAATCTTGGGTATATACCCCAAAGTCTTGCACATCTTCTCCAGAACACATATAAAAGAAGGCTGACGTCAGCAATGCTTATAACAGTTATACGTGTGTGTGACTATAAGTACATCTATATATGTATGTAAGTATATCAACACAGGTATATCAAAAAAAAAAAAAAAACAAAAAACAAGCAAACAAAAGGACCAGCAACCATCCAAATGTCCACACACAGGAGAAGAAATAAACACACACAATGGAATATTGGCCAGGAGTGGAAATAAATGAACTATAGCTACATACAGCAGTATAAATAAATTTCAAAAAATCACAATGAGTTGGAAAAGCAAGTCTCAAAACTGTACATATTAAATAACTTAAAGAGTGTAAGTGGACTGTTTGCAACTCAATGGATAAATGCTTGAGGGGATGGACACCTCATTCTTCATGATGTGCTTACTTCACATTGCATGCCTGTATCAAATCATCCCTGTACCCCACGAATACATACACCTGCGTACCCACAAAAACCAAATTTAAAAAAATTTGAAACAGCAAGTATCCGAAAACTTCACACAGAATGCTACCATTTTCAGAAAACAAAACCATAAAGTGACATATTATTTAAAGATTAATGTAAAAACCAGTATTATTTAAAAGACAATAAATGATGAACACCAAATGGAAGACAGTGGTTGCAAGGCACCAGGGGCAAGGAGAGCAACATACCGACAGATGCAGCTGTGGTAGTTAAGTCTGATTCGAGGCTCGACGGTAGGTTCTTGGGAGATCACTTTCATATTGGGCCTCATAATTCAAATACATTCCTGTTTACACCAAGTGTTACTTACATAATAGAAAATAAGTAGCTATATTGTGGTAAATCAGAGCTCTGACAAGTATCTTGTTTAGGTAAACATCTTAATAATTTTCACACGTGAACAAATGTTAACTGTTAGGCAACAGATTTTCTTTATTCTCCTTGTTAGAAACAAAACCAAAGGAGTATATAGAGAGAGACACTCAAAAGAATTGAAAAACTGACTGGCAGATAAAAACTTAGAGCTTGGTCAATCAAAGAATGAGGCTAATTCCTATCTCCCACCACTTTGGTCTCTAATAAAGCTAACATAAATGCTCGCTTACTTAATTACTGCAAACTTCACAACTGTCTGATGAAAGAGGGTCATTTTGCAAAAATTACTTAACATGAGAAATAGGTAAACTGGAGTAATTCAATACACTTTAGGTTCTTAACAAAATGCATTTTCCCTTTAAATCTAAACAGGCCGTTTTCTCTCTAGTTGGTCACATAGACTGGCAATCATATATTCACCATGACAGCCAAAACTGTGATGAGAAAGACTTAATCCATCTTAAAGAGCAAAGTTGATTTGCACAATAAATAACTCTATATATTTAGTATATGGTACTTCCATCTCAAAAAAAACTTCCAATTCAATTTTCTCAACAACCTTGCATTACAGATAGAGCACACATTACTAAGCAATAACCACTGCATGCAGCATATTTAAAAATCTTTTAAATAAGTTAGAAATGTGAAGGATATTCTAAATCAGATTTGCTACCCAAATACTTCTTGAGTATCTAGCATGTGAAAGGTACTTTATAAGGTGCTTTCTGGCATTCTATGTAATGCACACAGACTGAAAATCTTAGCTACGTGCTGCATTCCTGTTAAATGCAAATGAGTACAATAATCTGGTTAAAAGATATCTTACACTAATTCCTCTTCAAAAGAAAGGGAGCAAGAAGCCATTCATCCTGATAAACTCACATAAGATATACTGTACTGATTCTTTCTCTGGTCTTGGATTTCTTTTTAATGATGTGCTTGCACATTAACTACAGGCTACACAATACTGAGGAAGTTGGAGTGGGGTAAGATCACCTATTTAATAACACATTTCCTTTAGAAGGATCATTGCTTCATGTTACAGAGGAAACAGACATAAAACTAAATCCACACCATTAGTCCTTGTGGTGTATTCCTTTTTGTATGTATATTTTTACAAGGTTTGGGGCTGAAAAATGAGCACTGATTCAAAGAATAAATATATTTAATGTGCAATTTTTAACACTAAAGTAGGCACTAAATAAAAGTACAGTGTACAAATGTTTCTTTGAATACTCTATTTTAAAATTGCTTCCAGTGTTTCCCTGTGTTGTTCAATGGAAATAAAATATCCACTCCATATAACACTTAATTTTTCTATTTCCTATTCTTTATTGTTACTATTGAAATTATATTCTTTTAAAAGTCATTTCCCATTATTAATGGTCAACATTATTCTTTTAAAAAATATACATTGGTCCAAAAAATATTTACATAAACAAGTGTTTATCTGACATCCCCATTTGGAGGTCTCCAAGCATTTCAAGTTTAATATGTCAATAACTGAGTCCCTGTTACTCCTAATCTCAGATCAGCTCCATTCTTCGAATTGTTCAGGCTGCCATCCGAGATGCCTCTCTTCCTCTCACACCCACATACAATCTTTTAGTAAATTCTGTAGGCTTTACCTTGGAAGCCAGAATCCAGAATTCAGTTACTTCTTACTGTTCCCATTCAAGTCATCTCCTTCTCTCCTGAATTATAATAATGGCCTCCTCACTGGTTTCCTTGTTTCTGTTTTTGATACCTCTTTGGTATACATAACACAACTGCTGAAGTGATTCCGCTAAAACATGATATTGGGCCACTCTTCTGCTCAAAATTTTCTAGGGGCTTCCCCCTCTGACCTCATATCATGTGATTCTCCCTCACTCACCCTACTCCAGCCACAGGAACTTTGACTGGAATACTCTCCTCCCTAGAGGGCTACATCACTAGCTCCCATGCTGACTCAGCCCTTACTCAAGTCCATCCTCTGGGTAAGGCCTTTCCTGGTGTCATCTAAAACTTCATGGACATCTCCCCTGCCCCTGCCCTCAAGACTCTCCATTCTCCTCTCTTTGCTTCAATTTTTATTTAGCACTTAATAAGATACCATAAATTGAATTGCTTTATCTTATTTGTCTATACCACCAATAAAATGTAAGCTCCAGGAGGGTAGCAATTTATTTTCCTCTTTTATTCACTGTTCTATCTCCAGGACTTAGAAGAATAACCAAAATACAGTAAGCACTCAATAAGTATGACTGGGTGGGGTGCACAGTTCACACCCATAATCCCAGTGCTTTGAGAGGCTGAGGCAGGAGATCGCTTGAGCCCAGGAGTTAGAGGCTGTGGTGAGCTACGATAACCCCACTGCACTCCAGCCCGGGCAACAGAGTGAGTCCCTGTCTCCAATAAAGTAAAACAAATAAACAAATAGTATACGTCTGTATTTTGTGATCTCACAAGAGAGTCCGCAGAGATGAACAAAACTCATATCCTCACCAGCTGTGACAAACGCTGCAGTGACCTCCTCACACACACAGTGTCCTCTTCCTTATTTGCCTGTAGAAACTCACTCTCTTCCCCTCAGGAGGTCGATCCCAATTAGGTAAAGCCACTTGTGGCACATCATGTCTATTCTGATAATACGAGGCAGGGCCTAGGCATGGGTATATGATGTCATTCTGACCAGTGAAGGTGACCAGGAAATGTGGGAAAATGGCCATCTTTCAACCGTTGAAGAGTGACATCACCAAGTCACTCAAGACGGCAGAGGAGAAAACAGAAAATACCATGTGGGACACTGGTAAGATCATTATGACAATTCATTAACTGCCAAGACTCCAAATTTTTTGTTGGGTGAGAAGATATACCCTTACTGTTTGTTACTTCTAGTAGCCTTCTATTAGTTACATTTTTATTAACACAGAAAAATTTTTCAAATATTCACACAGTTTCGCACAATGGGTTAAGTCAAACTAACACCAAGTTGGATTCATTCACCTGGTGGAAGTCAGGTGGTTTCCCTTTCATCATGCTGCATGCCCAGAGAACGGGTTACATGATAATGAAACAAGATCTTTCAATGGAAATCATATTTTCTCATAGGAATAATATGTTATAAACAGGGTGTTCTCTTAATTAAGAATTGAAAATAAACATATTACCAAAACAAAGGCAGTCCAAATACAGAGCTTTAATAAATTAAATGGTAAAATTGTGCTCCCAATGACTACATATATAACAACGTTCTGCAGAATGGTAAGTGCTCATTCAGAGGGAGGAAAACACGGAAGGAGGGAGAGAGAAGGTTGGGTGGTAAGGAGGGAGGAGGGGAGGTCCCAAGTCCAAATAAATTTAGGAGATGATGATTTAAGTTAAAATAGATCACTACATTCCCTTTCTATGTGTATACACTCTGGAAGGCGCTTGGAGGACCACCACCTTCCCTTTCTACGTGTATACACTCTGGAAGGCGGACGGAGGATCACCACCTTCCCT
>NW_012107264.1:1259251-1291798 GCF_000951045.1 Mandrillus leucophaeus
GGAGGATCACCACCTTCCCTTTCTACGTGTATACACTCTGGCAGGCGGTTGGAGGATCACCACCTTCCCTTTCTATGTTTGTACAGTCTGGCAGGCAGTGGGAGGATCACCAAATTCCCTTTCTATGTGTATACACTCTGGCAGGCGATTGGAGGAAAACGTCATTAATCTGAGATGCTCCCATTCATCTCTGAAATAATCCCAGGTTCAAATGGAGGAAGGAAGTAGGTCAGTGATAGTTTGACCCAAAGGGGTAATTTTGAGTCAAAGGGTTTTGATTTTTAACTCAAAGCCAAGCCGTTAGTAACAAAGCCAGAACTATGACTATCCAAAATGAGAACTCTTCAAATTCTCACTACAACCACCTAACAAACCACACACTGCCTCATTACAAAAGTCTTAAAAACTTTGAAAATTCTAATAAACTCCTTGTACTATCAAGTAACTTACTATAGACATAATGGGAGCAAAATAGAAGATATTTTTAAAAGATTTTCTATAGAATAAACCTAACTCTACACTTAACATAGTATCTGTAACATATAGTAATTGTTTAGTTACCAGTAGTTTTATTAGCTGTCATTTTTGAAAAAATATTTGAATGATGGCTCTGAAAAAAAAAAAACAACTTTCGAAGTCACTGAAAAAAGGTAGAAATGTCCTTCAAAACCTTCTCACCATATTCGCTAATAGTAAACAAAGGTATAGAAGTTATTCTGTTGGTAAAACTTCAAAAAGCAGTAATTGAATCAATTTAACTTAGGACTTTAGTCCAGAGAGGATGTCTGATCATTGTAAGGTTGACTACAGAGGTCTGCTGATCTCAGATCCAATCCTTGCTTCCTTCTGCTCTCCCTTGCTTCATCTCTGAGTCACTCTACATTCAGCAAATGAAGCAGGAGAGGCAGCAGAAGGGTGAGTTAAGACTGGAATTAAAAGTGTGAAGCCACAGAATGACCAAAAGATGTGTGTGATGTAAAAAATGTTTTTACAAAAATATAAACTAGTCTGTTTGATTTCAAATATGGTTCCTTTAAATAATGGGCCACTGAGAAAGCTGAAAAATTAAAATGATCATCTCTGAAGTACCTTATCTCAATGTAAGTTAACTGGATAAGCATTAGTCAAATAAAAATTAAAATGTATCTAATCCCAAAATTCAAACATTAATCATTACGTAAAAAAAAATTCAGAATTATATTTCCCACAGGTAGTCAAGGTCATTTCTAAAGAGGTACCTAAGGAATAATACAAAAAACTAAAAAATACTGCATACCGGCCAGGCACAGTGGCTGACGCCTGTAATCCCAGCACTTTGGGAGGCCAAGGCGGGCGGATCACGAGGTCAGGAGATCGAGACCATCCTGGCTAACACGGTGAAACACCATTTCCACTAAAAATACAAAAAATTAGCCGGGCGTGGTGGCGGGCGCCTGTAGTCCCAGCTACTCAGGAGGCTGAGGCAGGAGAATGGTGTGAACCCAGAAGATGGGGTTTGCAGTGAGCCCCGATCGCGCCACTGCGCTCCCACCTGGGCAACAGAGCGAGACTCTGTCTCAAAAAAAAACAAATACTCCATACTATGTCAGAACTGCATTAAATGCTTTATGCAGGCTTAATTTCCATACGGTAATTCTCAAATAACTCTATGAAGTTATCCCCATTTTACAGATGAGAACACTGAGCCTTAGGGAGGTAAGGTGATTTGCCCATAGTCAGCAATAGTAAGTAAGTGGCAGAGTTGGGGTTCATACCTAGGTTATCTGGTCTTGTTCAAAACCACCACATCACAAGCCTTTATCAACTTCAATCCATTTACCCATAAACACTACTTTGGCTGAAATGCAGTTTATTAAAGATTTTAAGTAGCCTCAAGTATACTTCTATACTCTAATGGTGACTTTCAACAAGAAATGTAGTTTTAAAACAATTATCTAGTGGGTTATTGTCAGTTATCACGATTAACTTTTATTCATTAGACACAAGTAAATACCTGTTACTGACAATAGGGCTAAGACATACATTATGTCACTCAATCATTATTTATAAAATAGATAGTATCCAATTTCACAGATGAGGCTCAGAGAAGTTGAGTGACTTGCCCAGTTAAGGGGTAAATCTGGGATTCAAACTCAAGTCAGTGTGTTTCACAGTAAGGCATTCCACAATCAATCCCCAATAAACGTCAGCAGTGTCAGATCAGTTGCCTTGGTCAGCTCGTCTCCTGATCATTTCACGAAAAATTAACCATCTGTTTATAAAACATTCATCAAATGTTTTGTTCCTAGAGCTATGCGAAAGACACACATATCATTACAAGCCTTTGCTGGACCCCACTAGACTCTTTAAATAAAAATATGCTCCTGGGGTATTCTAGATTCTGGCAATTTCTATTGCAAATTCACCAAATCCATTGCTTTTGCTACTACCACAGCATAAACACCCTGAATTTTCCTTGCTGGAATAAAGCCTGTTAAAACTTTGTGCAGGAAAATCTCCAGGACTTTTTAAGTATCAAAAAGCTGAGGAAATGTTGGTACTTTAAAATAAATCCTGACCCAGTAAGAACTGGCACTGGGCCTTTTATTTTCTTGCAGTCAGCAAAACTACAAACCTACAAAAATTCAAATAGTAGTTAAGGGGCATGCATTTTGAAGTAGTTCCATATGTGGTGAGTCACTTCCCAACTCATGCTTTATACTGAAAACTTTTTTTAACCTGGATATGTAGGCAGAAATCCCTTTTAAAACCTATCACAGCCACACTATGAAAGGAAAAGCAAGTCCCCGTGGGAGTTGACTAATTGTTTCCCCTGAAAACTGTTTTCCTGGGGGGAAAAAATGAATATTATTATTGACTCCTATGTACCACCTTGCTTTATAGTTCAAACAAATTCAGAAACTGTTTTTCCTAACCCTGTATTGATCTAGATCTTTGCAAAAATGAAATGAAAGACAGGTTAATCATCCAACAAACATAATACGCAAGTGTGTATGAGGAGAGGAGAGCAGGAGGAAGTGGAAAGAACTAGGTCAGTAGGTGGCAGATGTTAAGTGGTTCAAACTTGAAAGGAATCCTAAAAGCATGGACCGAGGTTTGTGGAAACTTTTAAAAGTAACTCAAAAGTAAATGAAAAATAAAAATAAAATAAAAATGTGTGGAAGAAAGGTCCTAATTTAGAAGGACGTGCTACTAAGTAAAAGAGTGATCATCTAAAGACCTATTTTCTTTCTTTTGAAAAATACATTATAATTAACAATATTGTCCATAACACATTATCTTTCTATAGCATTACACTGATATCAATGCACTTTATATATTTCCTCATTTATCCTGCATAATATTCTTATGATGTAAGATGTATCCTCATTTTATAGATTGAAAACCTGATGCTCAGGTTAAATGATTAACTAAGAGTATATGTGAAGATGTGAAGAGTATATGTAAAGATGCAGCAGATACAGTATATGTGAAGAATATAACTCTTAGGATTCTAAAGCCATCATTTTCCATACCATTGTATTTAACTGTGGCTGTGACAGTAGCAGCTCTTAATGCCTACTCAAGAGGTAAAAGATAAATAAACCCTTTGTTTTAAAATTTAAAAAAAAAAACAATTACCTCTGCCTTTTCTCAAGAGAAAACATGAATCCTTATATCTCAAATAAATGTTTTCTTTTAAAATACAAGTTTACAAGGTAATGAGTATTCACGTGATAAGCCTATCAGAAACAAGTCTAAATGCCTGAGCCAATTTTAAATAGTTCATATTTATTCATTTTATACAATGTTGCTATAAAAACAAATTGTGCATGATAATTCCCATTTGACATTAAAGTAACCAAGATGAAGAGAAGTTACACTAATAAAAGGTTTAAAAGGTAAGAAAATAGCATTCTGTGGTCACCAGATTAAGTTTAAATTGTATATGACTTTTTTTTTTTTTTTTTTTTTTAGACAGAGTCTCGCTCTGTCGCCCAGGCTGGAGTGCAATGGCGCGATCTCGGCTCACTGCAACCTCCATCTCCTGGGTTCAAGCATTTCTCCTACCTCAGCTTCCTGAGTAGCTGGGATTACAGTTGTGCGCCACCATGGCCGGCTCATTTTTTGTATTTTTAGTAGAGACGATGTTTCACTGTGCTGGCCAGGCTGGTCTCAAACTCCTGACCTTGTGATCCACCCGCCTCGGCCTCCCAAAGTGCTGGGATTACAGGCATTGTGATGTATATGACTTTGTAACAAATACTATAATGATGCTTTTCAACCTCAACAGAAATTCATGGGAGTATTTACATAATATAATAATGTTATCGATTTCTTATTTTCTGAAATTACTGTGAAAATGGCAAATTAGCAGTAACTCAGTAGAAGAGTATCACTATTAATACAAACTGCATGCCCATGTTTTTAAAACGCTTATAAAAGTAACTTGAGTAGCATTCCTTGTGACGTTATATCCATTTCTATGGCAATAAACAGGCTTTCAGAATTTTTGTACGTGATATAAATAAAGCCAGAGGATCAATATTTTTTTAACTAACACTGGAAAAAAAGGCTGAATATTTTCTAAACTTTATGCCCTAGATAATAAAGTAAGGGCTGTGTATACTGCCCACATAATCTGGGTGGCCAAAAATGTTAACTTCCCAAATATATTTAGTTGCCAAAAGGATATCCCAATTGCATATCATATTTTGTTACAGTAAGGAAGATTTAGAAACTATAATCATTGTTTCCTCCTCCCAAATTCAGTTTCTGCTACTACTCCGTGTCACCACCATCTCAGCATTTAAATACATAAAACCACAGTCAGCCCAAATGCTCAGGGTCTATGTATGACGACAGAATTCATCTTTGTTTATGCTGCTGATTCTATGAAACTCATTTCCTCCTTTAACCTTTTACCACTTCTTTCTGCGAACTAATTTACACCCACATCCCAGATACACATGATCTTCAGATTTGGGGTTTTTCTTGGAGGGGGCATAGACCTGAAAGTCAGAAACTTATTTCATTCCTAGATACTAAGCACCAGAACAATGCCCTAACCAAATAAAAAAATATTCATTATCCCAAATTCAGTCCCATTTAGAATCTCCACTAGCCAGGCAGACTATTTAGCAATATTTTTAAAATCTTCCTAAGACATAGAATTGAAAAGGCTGGGGTTATCTTTAAGAAATTTAGGGGGGGGCCGGGCGCGGTGGCTCAAGCCTGTAATCCCAGCACTTTGGGAGGCCGAGACGGGCGGATCACGAGGTCAGGAGATCGAGACCATCCTGGCTAACACAGTGAAACCCCATCTCTATTAAGAAATACAAAAAACTAGCCGGGCGAGGTGGCGGGCGCCTGTAGTCCCAGCTACTCGGGAGGCTGAGGCCGGAGAATGGCGTGAACCCGGGAGGCGGAACTTGCAGTGAGCTGAGATCCGGCCACTGCACTCCAGCCTGGGCGACAGAGCGAGACTCCGTCTCAAAAAAAAAAAAAAAAAAAGAAATTTAGGGAAATCCGTGAAATGATTCTTTTTAAAAAATATATTTTACCCCAATGTGAATTAAATATGGAAAACTAAAGATACATTTTGGGAAGTTAACAAAACTTTGATCTTTGAAATTGTTACATTCTAAGCAGGTAATTTATTACTTTCATCAAAAGCTTTTGTATTTTCTCTCTTGATGAACAGCAAAGAATATTAAGTCTATAGTAAGCTATAAGGAAATAATAAGCAAAATTTAAGCAAAATAATAAGCAAAATTTATTTAGCTAACATATTAAATAAATTTTGCTTATTCAGGTAAGAAACATTAAAAGAGCATTCTACATATCACAGTCAGTTAAGTCAAAGAAATGTATATATTCCACAAAATAAAGTCTGGGTACTGTCATAATTACTCATATTACACTTCGCAACCTGTAAATTTCTAAAACACATGCTATCATTTCATCTGCATACAAAGTATATGAAAAAACTGTTGCACAAATGTAAGCAACCTGTATAATGTAATAAAGATGAACTTTTATCCTTCTTTGATCATTTCTAAAGCTTTAAAATTGTATCAGGACATACTCTGGAGTTTGGTTTCACCAACGGTTTGATTTATCACCCCACATGTGTGAGGCATCAAGTTGAGTGCTTTGTAAATCACAAATTTACAAAAGATACAACCCCTTCCATTTAGAAGTTTATAATTTTGCTACAGAGATGAATGAAACGATATGAAAAATAAAGGCAGTGTGAGTGGCATTCGTCAACCACTGTAAGAGAGTAGATGGGAGCACATGTTCCCTTCTGTCCGAGTGGTCATACAAATCACAGGATGGATGGCCTTTGGTAAAAGAAAACTAGTAGGGATCACAGGACATCTGAGCTGAAGATAGCAAAAATAATGTGGCAGAATAAGAAATGTGCAATTAACACGTTTAAGGAAGGGGCAAACCAAACAGATGATCCTGAGATATGCAGGAACCAAGCAGAAATAGGACCTGTCTTATCTTGGGAGCAAAGGTCTTTGTTCAGGGTCATAATAATTTTCTTCAGAAAGTTTTACTTTGCTGTGTAGAATGTATTGGGTAATAAAACTAAAAGGCAAAAGACCAAATAGAAAGTTACTGCAGTAACTATCTAACAACCAGAAAGTAACAAAGCCTGAATTTGGAAAATGGCAGTGGGAAGACAAACCAAAACTCATAATTCTTCCTGTTCCAATGAAAATGATTATTGACATAGTCATAATTACTGCTGACTGCAATCAAATGTTAAATACATAAAGGTATAATATAAAACTGAGAACTTGCCTATAGACTTTTAGGAAAGACTTTGATCACATTTATCATCTCACACTTATCCTAAAATGTAATAAACATTATAATGTCCCCTTTGAATGTTTTCTAGGGTACCATATACCATAACTGAATATGTCTTTAATTCAATTTTTGTACTATTTTAAAAACATTTATTGTAGTTGACCTAAAAATAAAACTTCAAGAACTACAATTAGATACCACCTGTATAAAATGAAAGCCAATCTATACTTCTCTATACAAAATTACTTTCCAAAACCTTTTGAGCTGTGCCTGATCCATACTAAGATACCAAAATATAATGTATGTCTCCTATATTTTACAGAAACAGAAATCTTTTATAAATGAACTTCTCAAACTGATTACCAACATAATTTTATTATCCAAATGAAAAAAAACACATATTTATATCTATAAGAAAAATTACCTGACTATAATAATAAACCCTATTTTTTGAAAAGTTCATTATTTACATATTACCTTTCAAAGGGATGTGTATGTCGGTTTGATGAAAAAAACTATTTTCAAATTATTCAAATTATCCAAATGTATGATGATGCTTATAACTTACAATTTCTGTTTTCATTTCCTTTAAATATTCCCTGCCCCAGAAAACCTATAAAGGCAAATTTTCAGAAATAAAAAAAAATGTGTATCTTCGCCACGCATTCAATAAGTAATTAGTCTATGAACAGGTATGTCCTCCTTCCAGATGCTCAGCCTTCCACTAGCTTCTTCAGATTTATTAGTAATGAACACAACAGAAATTCTTGCCTTCAGGGAGTTTCAATTTTAGAAAGATTAAACAATAAACTATAATTTAAAAAGAAACACAAATTTCATTGTATTTTTAAAGCTGTTAAGTGCTGTGGAGAAAGGGAACAGCATAAAGGAGAGAGGAAAAAGAGGAGGTTTCCATTTTGAATCATGTGGTCACCAGGGTGGGCTCCACTAAGAAGATGCCTTTTCAGCTAATGAAACTTTAGTTTTACATCAAGTGAGGTGAAGGCTTTTAAGCAGAGGAATAATTTTCTTTTCTTACTACTCAATAAGAATTGAGTGTCAAAAAGAGTATCAATTTCATTTAAGAGTGTGGAGGTAGTATTATCAAAAATGTGTTGGGGGTAAGCTATACAACCACCACTGTATCCCAGATCTGGGACCCAAGGCAAGCGCTGAAGTGTGAAGATGCCATCTATCCCTCAAAGGGCTGTTCCCTCCACAGTACGCCTCCATATTGACTGTCTTCACGCGCCAAGAGTCCCTCATCCACATTCCCAATGCTGAATACCAAGAAGCTTTAAACCCAATTTGGTGGCAAAATCAAACCCACATTCATGTGAGACGGTTTATAGCCTTGATTTATCCCATTTGGCGAAAATAAACATGAAGAAACATTAACCCTCAAAATTTAGGTAACTTTTAAATATCCTAAGCAATGAGAAGTCATAGGCACATCTATATGTACACACACAAACTATCTGCAAACTCCCCTATTTTATTGAATATAGTGGAGTTGTATCATATAGCAATCTATCACATTCAATTAAAACAGCCATGCTTTTAAAAAAAGAAAAACACACTTCCCCCAAAAGTAAAATTCTACCTAGTATAACTTGGAGTAAGATGGAAAATATGAATCTACTGCTACAGATTTGGATTTTATAGTTTAAAGATACGTATCTGTCATTCGACATGTCCCCTAAACACTGGCTAATTGATTTCTCTGATGTTCAAGCAAAGAAAATGCTACTTATTCCAAAACAGAAGGAAAAATAGGCTGTTTGAAACTTACTTAAAGAGAGTACTTCAGCATTTGACATGGCCCCTTTCTCTGGGATTTTTAAGGGTGATTTTAACTAGTCATGAACCTGACTGAAGCACTGTCTTTTAAAAACCCAAAATGTAACTCTATAGCTGTGCTGTCTAATATAGCAACCACTAGACACATGTGGCTCCTGTGCGCTTGAAAGATGACTAGTCAGAATTCAGAGAGCCGTGAGTCAAAGCACACACCAGGTTTCAAAAACTCAGTATAGATTTACATTCATTTTGCATGCAAAATATCTCATAATTTTTTATTGATTATTCACTGAAAGGATAACATTTTGCAGATACTGAGTTAAATCAAACATATTATTAATTTCACCAGTTACTTTTAACCACAGCTACTAGAAACTTTAACATTTAAAATGTAAAGTTACATAACGTAGCTCACATTATACTTCTAGTGAACAGCACTGCTCTATAGGAAAGACCTAGAAAAAGATTAATTTCTCAAATACTTATCTGCTAGAATGAATAATATCAATTTTTATCACCAGAATAATAAAAACACAAAGGTCACAAGAAACACTTGTCAGGAATGCTGAAATAAGGGTTTTGTAACTCAAAAGTATCTATTACTTTAAATATTCAGAGAGGTGTCCAAATATTCAATAATTTTAAAAAGCCTTCAATATGTGTTATGTCTGATTTGCTTCAAAATCCACTTTCAGTATTTCAATCATACGATCACAAGTACATAGAGCAGGGTTTTGTGTCCCAGTTTCCTTCACTAGGGTTAGAACAAACCCAGGTTTTGTGAGCCAAACACATATTATAATGGAATCAGAAAATAGGTAACTTATTTTTTAACAGATGGGAAAATTTAAATAACTCCTAAGAAACAACTTTGGAGTTTACACTAGGTCAAAGAAAAATAAGTCTCTCTAATTATAAAACCTACCATTAACAAAAGACACACTGATTGACATTTCCTAAATATTCTTAAAAGCACTCTAAGTACCTATTACTCTAAACACATGCACGCCCCACCACTCAGCAGCAGTTCCATTACCGTGCTTACACTGTACTCGTGAGAAATGAATGTTTATTTCTACCAAAAGATCCAAAAAAGTTCACAGCAGCCTTATTTGTAGCCACAAACTCGAAAGAAAACTAAACGTCCATTTACAGTGGAATGGATAAATGGTGGTATAATCATAGAATAGAACACAGACAATTTAGGGGGAAAAACAAGTAACGTGCACAACATGGATGACTCTTACAGACATAATGTTGATTAAAAAAACACAGACACGCAAGAGTTCATATGACATGCTTCCAACTTTATACAGTTTAAAACAGGCCAAACTAATCTATTGCAGAAGATGCCAAAGACTAGTTTCTGCTGGGTACAGGCAGGATTGATTAGAAAATACACAAATATAATAAGCCTTCTGGAGTAGGGTGCTAGTTACTCAGACTATACTTATATAAAAAACAATCAAGTTAACAAATAAGGGTGTCTGTTTGATTACGTGAAGTTACACTTCAGTAGGTTTTGTATAAAAAGAAGAAACTTTTTCTTAAAAGGACCTTATGCATTACGATTCCTTTTCAAAATAATTACTTAAAACTAATTCTTACCTTGAATATACATGAGAATTTGTCGATTTAATCCTTCAGCTAAACTTTTAATTTCTTTGCAGTTTCTTTTTAATAACTATCAACTCTATTGAAACATACATTTAATTCTGAGATATGACATTTCATGAATTGATAATTCATATTATCATTAAAATTACAACTTCCATCTTTAGAGCTAAGTGTGAATGTTTATACGAAATATTTATAATAGTTCATTCTCATCTTTAATTTGAAAAGATAACTCTAAATTCCATAAAATCCAGTTTCTGATTATATAATTTATTTTACTGGATAAAGTGTATATTAAATTTAACTTATTTTGGGGGTTCATTTACAAGTCCTTTCACAGACCTAATTTGCTTGTTTAAATTTCTTACTTGCTTTTGCCTTTCCCTCGTAACTGACAAGAAGAGGAAGAATATGCTGGTTTGCCAATAAATAATAATCTTAAACACAGAATTTCCATTTTAAAAGTTCAATGCAGCGTGCTGGGGAGACTTACTAAAAGACTATGTTCAACTAATCCTAGAAATTCACACTGCTTGATGGTGATTAAGAAAATCTGTAAAAACTGACTTTTGTGTTATTTCATATGAATAAAAATCATGAATATTCAGCTAATAAAGTTAAATCTGTATTACAGTAAAGTTAAATCTGTATTACAGTAAAAGAAGGTGGCCAATTCACTACAATCTTAACAAATACATTATTTTATTAAATGTATTTATGCATCCTTCCTTCATCTGTTTCTATTCCAAGCAAGACAGCTGGCAAAAGTTTTCGAGAAGGAAAACACAAGATACAGAGGAGGTATGAGGTTGAACATTAAGAAGGATGCCTTGGATATAGATCAAGAAGACTATGTTCACCACTGACATTAGTCAAATTGGCTGGCATATCCATATGTGGTCTATGAAGTATGCTATGGTCTGAATGTTGTATCTCCCCAAAATTCATAAATTGAAACCATATTTGCAATGTGAGGGTGATTTGGAGGTGGGGACTTTGGGGAGTGATTAGATCATGAGGGGAATGCCCTTATGAACAGGATTAGTTCATAAAAGAGGTCCCAAGAATCCTCTGGCCACCTCCACCCATGTGAGGTTACAGCAAGAAGTCAGCCGTCTATGAGGAACAGGCCCTTACTAGACATTAAATCTCCTGGCACCTTGGTCTTGGACTTCTCAGCCTCCAGAACTGTGAGAAATAAACTTCTGTGGTTTATAAGCCTCTGCATCTATGGTATTTGTTACAGCAGCTCAAATGGACTAAGATAAGACAAAGCACAAAGTGAGTAAATTTCTCAAAAGATGATTTTAACATAACCTTCCTTCCTAGTAATACATCGCATGTCCTGACACTCTGGGTCTACAAGCAGATAAATTATTATGCTGTTCCAGTCTATCCACAAATGATCATGCAAAGAGGGAACTCAGCAAATGGATGTTCAGAGGCAAAACCAGGTGGCCTGGCTGAGTCTGTCCATGGACCCTGATGATAGACTGATCCAAATGCAGATGGCGGCTGATCCCTACACTAGAAGGTAGAGCTGTGGCAGGCAGGAAGAATTTTAAGACTGCCTGAATGTTTCAGGTATACTTCACACTGTCTTAGGTAAAAAGGAACTTTCTGTATCTCATTTTCAAATCAAGACATTCTTTAAAATAGTTCTATACTAGTAAGGTAAAATGTAAATACCTCGTGTTTAAAATAGGTAAAACTGGTTTACTCTAAACCAGACGTTTTATTCGATTACACAACATTTTGATTTACCAAAATTGAAATATAACCTTCTTTGTGACAAATGGCAAAGTAGTTTATCAATATCTAAAAATTAAAGAAAAATAACAAAATGTGACACAACAGTCTTACTTTTCTACAATTGGAAAGGCTTGATGACATTTAAAAAAGTGGGGCAATGAGACAAAAGACAATACCTTCTGGCCGTGTTTCTCCCAAATGTTAAAATAATGAGTCCTGAGAACAGAGTTCTGAAATAGCTCACAATCCAAACACTTCCTGAAAATTAAGAGAAATAAGTGTTACTTCAAGTGCACCTTATCTCAAAGAGTTGTTTTACAATGGAATTTTAATTACTAACTAAATCATCTCAAAAAACAACAAAAAGATGTATTACAAGGTAAAAAAAGTATTCATATTCTTCATGATACATGCTTTCTTTGGACACAGTTGTAGACCACATGTAACCGAACAACATTTATTACAGAATTATTTGCCAAAATACACTACCCCCCCTTTTTTTTTTTTTTGAGGTGGAGTCTCCCTCTGTCACCCAGGCTGGAGTGCAATGGCGTGATCTCAGCTCACTGCAACCTCCCTCCGCCTTCCAGGTCCAAGCAATTCTCCCACCTCAGTCTCCCAAGTAGCTGGGATTACAGGTACCCAGCACCACGCCCAGCTAATTTTTGTATTTTTAGTAGAGATCAGTTTCTGCCATGTTGGCCAGGCCGGTCTCAAACTCCGGACCTCAGCTGATCTGCCTGCCTCAGCCTCTCAAAGTGCTGGGATTACAGGCGTGAGCCATCACACCCGGCCAACTATCCATCTGTGTTTATTTTACTGTAAAGACTGTCCCTATTGTCGATGATGTAAAAAGTTAATGTCAAAGATAAAGAGGAATTTCAGTCAAGGCTTCTGGGAGAAAAAGTATTAGAATTATTTAACAGTCTCTGCACAGTTTGAAACACCTCATTTCTTTTCTGTACCACTCGGAACAGAAAATGTTAAGCTCAGAATTAGAACCATACCAGATACAGAATGACACTGACGTGGAAAAGTTCATACTACCAGGAACAAAAGAGTGGATCAAAGTTTTTGACCAGCAAGGGATGGAGCAAACAATTTAACATTTAAGAAATTGTATTTCAGTCAACAGGCCAATGGACAGTGCCTGAGTACCATGCTGGTTGGTACAGGATGTCAGACAGCGACTGGTACCAGAGTCCCAACTCATCTGGGTAGAAAGGACACCTACCACCCAGCCAGGCTGATTGTCTGGGCTGGGGGGATTAGGAGAGCATTGAAATAGACACTGGAGGAGTCTTAGTGATGAAGAACTGACAGTGAATGAGTGGATGAGAGAGAGTGTGCATGTGTGTGTAGTAGTAATTAAAGGCATATTTTTTCATTGCAGTTGGTCCATCTAAAACTACCGTCTTCTCTTTTATGATATTATTTTTACTTAAGCTTGGCATGTTAATTGATTAAGGCTCTATGATTAATTGATGTCATTTATCAGATATTTACGGAGTATCAGCTGTATACCTTGCACCATGCGGGGTATTGAGGGTTCACAGACACAGGCAGAATAACAATAAGCAAGATACAGCCTAAGTGATCTACAGGTATAGTGGTGAAGAGCCTGCTTGGTTAGGATGTCGGGGAAGTATTACTCTAAGAAATTTGTTACCTTTATGTGGTTTTAAGGAGATTGAAGGGCCCCCAGTAAAATGAAATGAAATGAAAAAGAGCTATTTTGGGAGGTTAGAATTCAGGTTTACAGATTTATTTTTATTGAAAGCTATAATCCTTGAGAACTGATCACAGGTTATAGGCTAGGAATTGAGAGTTCTAGAAGTGTAAGTCAGATCTAAGTGGCGTGCCCGATAGAAATGGAATGCTGCTATGGTGGTATCAGGGAGTTTGCATGGTACCTCCCTTATCACCAGTAGCTTCACTGTCCATTGGCCTGTTAGCATTTTACCCACAGTAGAACATCTTTCAAGATGGGAGTCAATCCTCTCAAACCCTGCCACTACTTTATCAATTAAGTTTACATGATATTCTATATCCTTTGTTGTTATTTCAACAATGTTCACACAGTATCTTCAATCAGGAGTAGAACCCACCAAAGTTATCCATAAGGGGTGGAAGCAGCTTCTTTCAAACTCCTATTAATGTTAATATTCTGACCTCCTCCCATTAATCACAAATATTCTCAACGGCATCTAGAATGGTGAATCCTTTTCAGAAAGTTTACAACTGCCTTCGCCCAAATCCATCAGAGGAATCACTACTTATGGCAACTATAGCTTCACAAGATGTATTTCTTCAATGGTAAGACTTGAAAGTTGAAATTACTCCTTGACCCACAGGCTACAGAACAGATGCTGTATTAACAGCCATGAAAATTAACATTGATTTCCTTGTGCATCTCCATCAGAGCTCTTGAGTGACCAGGTACACAGTCAATAAGCAGTAATATGTTGATAGAAATCTTTTTTTTTTTCTGAGCAGTTGATCTCAATAGGGGGCCTAAAATATTCAGCAAACCATGCTGTAAACAGATGTTCTGTCATCCATGCTTTTTCTTCCATTTATATAGCATAGGTAGAGGAGATTTAGTATAATTCTTAAGGGGCTTAGGATTTTTGGAATGGCCAAACATTGGTTTCCACTTCAAGTCACCAGCTGTATAATCCACTAACAAGAAAGTCAGTTTGTCCTTTGAGGTTTTGAGGCCAGGCATTGGTTTCTCCTCTCTAGCTAGTAAAGTCCTAGGTGGCATATTCATCCAACGGAAGGCTGTTTCATTTACACTGAAAATCTGCTATTTAATGTAGACATCTTCATCAGTGATCTTACCTAGATCTTCTGGAAGCTTGCTGTAGCTTCTACATCAGCATTAGCTACTTCATCTTGCACTTTAATGTTATCCAGGCAGCTTCTATCCTTAAACTTCATGAACAAACCTCTGCTAGCTTCCAACTTTTCTTCTGCTGTTTCTTCATCTCCCCTCAGCCTTTGTGGAATTAAAGAGAGTGAAGACCCTGCTCTGGATTAGGTTTTGGCTTAAGGGAATGTTACGGCTGCTGTGATTTTCTATGCAGACTACTAAAATATTCTCCATATTAGCAATAAGGCTGTCTATTAGTCTGTTCTCACACTGTATGAAAAAATGCTCGAGACAGGGTAATTTATAAAGGAAAGAGGTTTAATTGACTCACAGTTCCTCATTGTTGGGGAAGTCTCAGGAAACTTACAATCATGGCACAAGGTGAGGGGAAAGCAAGGCACCTTCTTCACAAGGCAGCAGGAAGGAGAAACGCCGGGCAAAGGGGGAAAAGCCTCTTATAAAACCACCAGATCTCGGGCGGGCGCGGTGGCTCATACCTGTAATCCCAACACTTTGGTAGGCCAAGGCGGGCAAATCACAAGGTCAGGAGATCGAGACCATCCTGGCTAATACGGTGAAACCCCGTCTCTACTAAAAATCAAAAAATTAGCCAGGCATGGTGGCGGGCTCCTGTAGTCCCAGCTACTCAGGAGGCTGAGGCAGGAGAATGGCGTGAACCCGGGAGGCGGAGCTTGCAGTGAGCGGAGATCGCACCACTGTACTCCAGTCTGGGCAACAGAGCAAGAGGCTCCGTCTCAAAAATAAATAAATAAATAAATAATTAAATAAAACCATCAGATCTCATGAGAACTCACTATCACGAGAACAGCATGGGGGTAACTGCCCCTATGATTCAATTACCTCCACTGGGTCCCTCCCAGGACACATGGTGAGTATACGAACTACAATTCAAGGTGAGATTTGGGTGGGGACACAGCCAAGCTACATCAGGCTGCTTTGTGTTCTTATCATTCATGTGTTCACGGGAGTAGCACTTTTAATTTCCTTTAAGAACTTTTCCTTTTACATTCACAACTTGGTCAACTGGCACAAGAGGCCTAGCTTTCAGACAAGTTTGGCTTTTGACATGCCTTACTCACTAAGCTTAATCTTTTCTAGCTCTTGATTTAAAGTAAGAGACCTATAACTTTTCCTTGCACTTAAATACTTAGAAGCCATTATAGGGTTATTAAATGGCCTAATTTCAATACTGTTGGGTCTCAAGGAACAGGGAATCCCAAGGAAAGGGAGATGAGATGGGGGAACAGCCAGTCTGTAAAGCAGTCAGACCACACTTAACAATTAAGTTCACCAACTGATATGGGCACAGTTTTTGGTACCCCAAAACAATCACAATAGTAACACCAAAGATCACTGATTACAGATTACCGTGACTTATATAATAATATGAAAACGTTTTAAATATTGTGAGAATTATCAAAATGTGACCACAAAGACACAAAGTGAAAACATGCTGTTGAGAAAATGGTACTTGCTCAACGCAGGGCTGCCACAAACCTTCAATTTGTAAAAAACAAAATTATCTTCAAAGAGCAACAAAGTGAAGCACAATGAAAGGAAGTATGCCTACACACCAGCAACACCAAAGCTATACTACATCATTAACAGGGTATGTCACCTATGTGTATAAGTCAAAGATACCTGGAATCGTAACTACGGGCAGCATGTTCCAAAATCTTAGTTGACAGAAGGCATCTCCTCAAGATAGAGTTTATAACTATCAGACAACAACAAACAGAACCTGAAGAGACCTCCAGGTGATTAAGAAAAAAAAAAAAAAAAGCATTATCATTTCCTATTAGGACATTACTTTTTCAGGAGCTAAATAAAAACATTACCAAATCATTTTATGTAATAAAATTTAACTTTATTTTGACCTTTCTCATAAAGCAAATAAACCTCTCTATCCAATAAGGTTTCATCTGAACTATGTAAGATGATAGGCAATACCTTAATTGCATTCATTTACATGACTTTGAAACTATTCTGGGCTGAAGTCACTGACTGCAAGGTCACAGAATACAAAAAAGTAGAATGCATGTAATTTACCAAGGAGAAATGATCCACTTAGACAGTGTGGCAGCACCTTTTCCATCCTTCATTAGGGGATACTAAATACTTAATGCAATCAACAGGTGCAGACATCTCCATTTAAAATATATCACACAAATACATACACACACACACACACGTATTCATTTTACAAATATGTAAATAACATTAAAATATATATTTAAGTCCATCATATATTATGGTTTTCTTCTTAAAATTAATCTGCCTAAATAGAGGTAAAGCACAATTCTACACCCTAATAGCATTTAGAATCAAAATACAATATAGGGCCACTATTTTTCCATTGTCTTGTAAAATTTCTAACACCTAATATTCAGGTTACAAATAAATAGTTTTAGGACAACAATTTAAAACACAGGAGGTCAAGTATGTTGAGTTCCTGCTTTCATTTTTTATAGCCTAAACAAGAATATATTCAACTAATTTGCTTAGAGAAGCACAGTTTACATGTCTCAAATCCAATAATACCATATTAATAAAAGACAAGAGGTACAATAGATTGAAAGATTAACTAGCATAGATTAGAGGGGATAATGTGTATTCTCCAAAACCTCAAGAGTATATCGAAACACACACTCAAAAAAGTTAACCCTACAAAATATTTCCCTTTAGCTTTGTAAAAAGGAATTGTAACACAAACTAGGCACTACTGGCACTTGAAGTTACTGGAGAAAAGGGAAGGAACTCAAAAGAATAGGATTTAGGGTACCTTTTAAATATTTATAATAGTAGTACATATGCAGAATGTGAAGTATTTGTCTCAGGTGTAATACATCACCACAAGATTCATTTAAGCAGCTTCCACCCATTACATCAGGTAAATCTCTCACATTTAATTTACTATCCAAGCACTTTTACACTACTCAAGCCAATCTTTTGCAACTTACAAATGATTTAATGAAAGAGAAGCAATGATATTATAAAATTTATGCTTCTTCACCTTCTCTCCCTACAGAGAAGGGCAAAACTTTTTTCACGTAAATCTATATTAGATCCAAATCATTTCAAGTGATGCTACTCCACAAAGAACACAAGGATGGACACATATTTAATTAAGATATTCCTAAATAAATTTCAATACATGATGTCACTTTGTCCTTTGTAAATGAGAAATAAATTTCTCAATCTTTTTTTAAGTTAAGCCAATTCACTTTGGATTAGCTTAGCTTTAAAATAAATGCATACACATATATAATAAAATACTAACTACTATTACTGTCTACATACAACTTTCAGTGACCACATCCGGGTATTTTAATTTTCTTTCTGTAAGAAACAATTCAGGGCCAGACATGAAATATATAATCTGTGTAACTAGGTAACAGGCAGTTAATGGTTCACATTCTTTGACAAGAATAAGCTATTGACCCCAATCAGAACCTTCCAATGTATCTCCAATGTTCCTGGCTACATTTCTATTTGAACTCAAACCTCAGGAAGAATATAATCTTCTGTTAAGATAACTTTTGTTTTCCTCAAACATTCTCTCTGTGCCTATCCCAAAAGAATGAATCAACACTATATGTTCCTAAGTTCATTGATTATGAGGACAATATCTGAAGATTTCATACACATAATATTGGGATCTTTCCTTTCCTTGAATATCAGAATATGTTGGAGCCAATTTCTATAACCACAACCTAGTATTTGCGTATCTTTAAATGAGCTACAATCCAGAACTGAAAATGAACTACATTAATGGCATCGCACTTAACAGCTTTCAATGAAGAGGTTAGAGTCTAAGTTCAAACATACTGTTATTTTTCCTTCCATTTACTTCATACAATTAGAAAAAAATGTCCTTACCACTCTCACTGTGGACTCACGTGACCACAGTACATCCTACCCTTAAAGCAAGTACACATGTGTGTATTGTTTACGTTTCTTGTTTTCCGTATATGATGATGGCTTTGACTCCTTTCTGGCTGGGAAGAGACTGCCCCTCCAGGGACCAGCCAATGCTTAGAAAAGGCAAAGGACTCAGCGCAGCGTGCCTTTCACATGCAGACTGACCAATCCACAGCCTACCTCCTCCACCTGGCCCACACACCCAGGAGGCAATATTCCCCTGCCTGGTATCTACCAGGCAAACTAGGGACCACTCTTACAGTTCAGAGCTTGTATACCTACAGCTTATTCAAAGCTATTATATTATACACCTATAGCTTCTTAGTAGTAGTAGCAGTAGCATTTACCTACAGCAAACGCAAACCAGCTAATCTTAAACTTGGTTACCTGCCCCGCCTTGCCTTTCGCACAGATACTCCAGAAACGGCTGCAGCCTGTTCTCTCTCCTAGCTCCTGCCCCTTTGGCCCCTGGACCAACGCTGGGGCTTTCTCATGTGGCCCTGAATGTCATGCTGTGCCTCCAAGAACTCATGAGTACAATAAACTTTGTCTTCCCGAGCCTCTCCTGTGTCTCCTTTTCACATGCACCTGACTGACCACATAAAAGAACACAGAACTCTGCGAGTGTGCGCGCGTGTGTGTGCGTGCGTCTGTGTGTGCGTGTGTGTATTTTCATTTTATTTTCCCTTGTTCAGGAGGTCAATAAAAAATTATTACACCTTTAAAAAGAGGTACCTAAATAAACAAACCTACCAATTCTGTATGCAAAATGAAATCCTGGACTGGCAGTGGGGCTCAGATAACACTCAGAAAAGAACAATGTGTCTGAAACTGTAAGGAACAGGTCAAAAACACTCCATTTAAAATGTGAACACCTGCTACAGACTATGTTAATTCACAAGTCCATCTAGGAAATGTTTTTCTTCCTCCCTCACCTGTTCCCCCACCTATCTTGCATTCAACTCCATAAACAGCAGTTCTCCCCCATTATAAAACAGTTGACGGTTAAAACAATGAGCCAACCAAGAAAGGATAATATTCTATAACTGACATTTACTGCATTGGCCTTGGACTTCTAATCTTTACCAGACGGGCACACAAATCAATCCATCAGCTCATAAAGGTGTGCTTTTTTAACCTCTAAAACAGATGGGATTGGCCAGAAGTGTCTGGCATGTCAAACTGCTAATCACTGCTGCCCTTTGCACAAAATAACCCACTTAAGTTGAGGCATGGTTGCACTGTCACCGACATTAGTCTGTGGGAAACCCATTTAACTGTCACACACTCCTGCCACTCCTGCTCTCCCTTAATTAAGCCTAATGCCTTATGCTTTGACCTTTTGTTCTAGCCTATTAACCCTATCTAGTACAAGTTCAATTATGTTAAGCTAAAAACTTTGCTGTAAAATATTAAATGCCAAGCTCAAAAAATCATAAGGGACATCCCCCCAGCCCTAAGTTCTATTCACCCTGATACTCAATACATTCGAAAGTAAAACCTCACTTTCAAAGTAACACTGATACTGAAGCAAGGAGACGTTAAATGACTCACCCATTTCATAGCTTTTCCATGGCAAAGCCTCACTAAAACCTATCTAATCCCTAGTTCCAATTCTTTAATCTCCATGGTGTTTCTGATTAATGGTTAAACCACCCAGAAGTGTGTTAAGGACACTAACATTTTCACAACAAATTATTATCCTTCAACATCCTCTAGAATATGCTATGCAAAGAGGTCTAAAACAAAATAAACTGTGACTTCAGTAGTTGAGAAGTAATGATTCTTTTCCCCTCCCACACATCGAAACTTCCTGTCCTATCCCCTCACTATTTTTCTTTTTTCCTCTTTAAAAGTAACAATGGTCACTGAGA
The DNA here is from genome assembly GCF_000951045.1 of Mandrillus leucophaeus. NCBI lineage: Eukaryota > Metazoa > Chordata > Mammalia > Primates > Cercopithecidae > Mandrillus > Mandrillus leucophaeus. Next base: position 1,279,916 of record NW_012107264.1, read on the forward strand.
ACTACTAAACCCTGCAACACTCACAAGGTAGTATGTACAACCACTATTTTTCCCCCCGATACTTCACTGAAGTATTAATACAGCCAATGGCTTAAACTACAGAAAGCAATTACAACTTGCTACTTATCCTCACCGGACAAATTCACGCAGCATATCTTTTCAAATATGTCTTTTTTACACCTATATGCATATGAATTGCTGTTCACATCTACCAGAATTCCAAAAAACAGAACCAAAACACTTTCTATTTCACTGTAAAATAAAACAAAATGTAGTCCAAACTAACATGCTATCATTAACGATATTTTAGTTTTACCACAGTGATGTATACTGTTATTTTTCCTTTCATTAACTTCACACAATTAGAAAAAAATGTTCTTACCGCCCTCGCTGTGACACATAAACAACTTAAAGATCAGTAACATACAACAAAATTTGAATTTCTGATTGGTGTGAAGAAATCCATATTAATTTTAGATTTTCAAAAGATTTAAAATCAGATTTTAATTTTACTTTTGCTGACTGCCCAAAGGTCCATTTTTACCTATTCTCAATATTCACAAATATTGTCAGCTTTTGCCTTTAGCAACCCTAAACTTTACAGGTTTAAAGTAACATGCCATTAAATAGAACAGACAATGATTTTGCAAAAGCAAGATCATTTAGAGTGTTGCCAAAACAATGAATAATCTCAATGAGATAATTTATTAAAGGAGGAAAAAAAGAGAAAAAGAGTTTAAAATTCAAAGTGAATGTGTTTGTGTTATTAGAATGATGCCTGCAAAGGAAAGCATTCCTTGGCATTATCGGGAAGAATACCCATGGATGTGTAAAATGTAAAATAAACAGATTGATGTATGGTCAAAGCTAAGCAAACACTTGTATCGGGGCAACTACCAGCAACTTTAGTTTTATTCACCCTTTTCATTGCAAAGGATAATAGTGTTAATTTCAATCAGACGTTATGCCTTACCTACAACTTTTAGTTCATGAAACAGAAATTAAGTTTGGGTGTCTGCTGAGGAAACCAACGGTGGGAAATTCACACTCACAATTAATGTAGAGAAATTCACGCATTTCTATAACATACTGACTGACACTAATGAACAATGAAGGAAAAGTTGTTCAGGAACTCAGGATAAGTAAGCACTGGTGGAAAGCACGCAGTAGAACACAGTGCATAAATAGCAAATGTGCTCATTTTTCTGCCCTTTTACTTCATACATTAGTCCACTAAGCTTGTTCCTTTTTGCTATGATTTACAAGCAGGTGAATACACAGACATGTAAGCCAAAAGAAATATAGTGTCAAACACTCATAAAGTTACCTTTGCTTTAAAAAAAAAAACAACAAAAAAAAAACTTTGCCTTCACAAAGCAAGAAACTGAAGTTATTTTAAGAGCATCTGTTAAAAATCAATGTTATAAATATATATTCACATAATTCATTTATTTTTATTAGCATTTTAAAATAAATTTCTTATCTAGAAATCTCTGAGCTGCATTTCAAAATAATTTTATTTTCTGTCTCTTACCAGCAGTTATTAATAGAGTTGAATATGATGGTGTTCTAACAGTCAGGAAATTCACCTTTAGTGAAGAGCAAATCCTAATTTTTAAAATACAAAAGGGCTTCATATACTGCTTAATCCTGTAACTTACCAAGTTCTGAATCAATTGTTCTTGACACCCTCTTAACTTTTAAGGTTACTGCACACCAAAATTAACTCTAGATGTGAAATGTTAAGATTTCCACCTTCCCAAGCCATCAAATCCAACGCAGTTAAGTGTGCCCAGCTGGGGGGTCCTTCTGACTACTGGAAGTGATGCTAAGGAAACTACCTAGAAGGCTCTAGAAATATTATTATTCATTTTCTTACAAAAAAAAATGTTGCCCCCAAAGATTTTGCTAAACATGTTTTCTAATATATTATAATTTGTGTATTACTGCAGAAATGTAGTATTACAAAACAAATTATTTCAAGTACCAATTAATCATAATGTCACTAACAGTCAGTTTCACTTTTTCCCTCATAATTAGTATGCCTGGAAAGAAGATAATAAATTTTAAGGAAAAAACTATCATTCCTTTTAAAAGTCCTAATTTAAATGGACTAAAGAAAAAACGTGGAAGAGCTTCCATTATTCATAAGTTATACATAATAATTAACAGCTGCTATGTATAAATACATAAAGGTCCTATTGCTGACCCAAGTGAGCCAAATTTTGCCAATGGTTGGGACTGGTACAGTTCAATTCAACAAATGCTTACAGACACCCTTCTGTGTGCCAGACACTTACAGGACCAACAGTACACTGATGAATAAGCTCCTATTCATGGAGTTCTACCAAGGAAAACAGCTATAACACAAGTTTAATTTTTACAATCAGGGTGTACACAAAACCGTGAAAGAAGATCTGATCTTGTTAGAGGCTTGGGAACAGAAATAAGCCTACAAACTCCCTTGCCCACTGTCCCATGAGGGAGAATATTCCTTTCCAATTTGTTTCACCAAGGTCAGGAGCATGGCCAGTGTGTGGTCCATGAAAAGGTCTACATATAGATTTCTTCTCTCTTGCTCTCTTTTCTAAGGGTGTAGACCAATGTGCACTTGGTTCATGGCACATTATCACCACTGGTCCACACAGTGCCCCCTTATTTGTTACCTTTCTCAAGAGAATAGAGGAATGGGGTCCATAACCTTTGAAATACGTTTCCAGTTGAACCAACAGACCCAATCACCTCTGTTAATGGTGTCAGAAGACCACTCATCATTAAAAAGTAGAGATGGCCTGTGAGTGCTCTGGTCAACTAAAGGTCTCTGGCTTTGTTCATCTACAAATAAATAACAATTCTCCCTATTTCTTTTTAAATAGAATTCCAAATGTATGTAACATGTAAAACAATGCCACTGTATTAACATGTACATAACTGTACTCTGTTTTTTTTAATTCTCAGCCTGGAAATTACATTTCAAGTACTAGAATATTCAACAAATCCTAAGACTTCTATGAAGACCATGAGAAGAAAATAAGGTACTAGAACAAAAGTGAGGCACCCAGCCATTTCTCATTCCACGTCTCAAGACCTTGTTCTTATTATTATAGATCCCTTCTTGGGGTCAGCTTGGATTTTACTGCAGGATCCATCACCAAAGGTTATTAACTATTTCTTACCACCTGGGACACGAACCCCTCTTTCTGAGACTACTTTGACAAAAATAAACAAAAAAGTGTGAAATAAATCAAGATTTGACTGGTCATCCTAGGTCCACCCAACTGCTAGCTGAATGACTTTCAAAATGTCTTTAAATTCTTAAGGACTCAATGTCTTCCTCCATAAATGCAGACAGTAACTGTTTTGGACATTTTAACTTAATGGCAATAACAAAAACTACAGGAAGATAAGTAATTGTTTACCCCATTGTATCACATGGATCCCCTGGCAATTAAAAAAAAAAAAAAAGATGAATGAGATATTAAGAAATAAAAAGGAAAACAGAGTGAAGATGAAACAAAAATAGAGAAAGAAGGAAACCCAAGAGAAAAGAAAATGGCACATAAGCACTAAATGATAGCATTTTATCATTATTTTATTTATAGTCTACACTAGCTGGGTGCTCTTCCATACACAAGATGCATCTAAAACCCAACTTGTTTGACAAATGGGGGGAGGACAAGGTGCCTCTAAGATAGGTGTGCTTAAATCCAGAGCAGCCATAGCTTTTATCAAATTCTCTTCCAACCTGAAGAATCTAACGATTCTATGAAATCACTTCAGTTTGTGAAAGCCCAAGCAAAAGAAATTCAAAGTTATTTCAAAAAAAAAAAAAGAAAATGTAACTTTGACTCAGGTCAGTCAAGTATTACCAGGATAGATAAAAGCAGATTTTTAGCAACAGTTAACAATTCATTGCCTTAGGTTTTGCCACAATAATAGCAAACATCCAGATATTGGAAAGGAATCAGATGGTAAATTAAAAAAAGACTGTTTTCAATCCTTATATTTGGCATCACATAGATTCACTGTATTTTAATTCTTTTTTTTTTTTAAGAAAAGCATGGATCAGTTAAGGAAACAATATAAGTTCATTCTGATCTTTAGGAAGACATTCTTCTCCCCATATTGTTGACTTTGACAATTCCTCTTTTTTCTTATTTGGCCAAAATACAATGTATTTTCTAAACAAAAGATAGATGCAAAATGTTTCCTTTGCAGCTTTTATACAAATCTCTTGCTTTTCCAATGTGATTTGGCAACTCAAAATCTAAAGCACCATAGAAAATATTATGTTTACGAGTCTTATTATTCATCCTTGTGTCTCCAATATAGTTTCAATTTGACTATACCTTTCAGTGTATAGGGAACCACTCAGCTTGTATCTTTTAGGTTCAAAATTCCATAAATTTTAAATGAGGCAAGTAAAAGGAGGTGGAGAAGCTCATAACTCCATTTCTTATGGCTTTAACAATAAAAGCACGTACCTGGTATGTACTTAAAAATGTACTATGTGCCACAAAGCTCCCCAACTCAACAATCTCCCTCCTGACCAGTCTACTCTCAAAATAAAGTCAGCTACTCCTCACCTCTCTACTTCCACTTCCTTCCATTTCACAAATGCATTGTCAATTTCCTCTGTATTTCAGAGCCCAGTTTATCAGCACAGCATAGTCTTGAACAAAATTATTGTGAGTGAAGATAGGGTAATTAAAATAAAAAAAAAATCATGTTAAGAACTGTAATAGTCAAGAGTTGTAACTTTTCAACCAGGAAGAGCTATGGTTCTGAATTTGCTACAACTGCTCCTTGAAGTGGACAAACAATTAGCCTTGGGAACACTCAGATTAAGACCATGACAAGCTATTTTAATGAATTGTATCAAGAAACATAGCTGCTTTCACTGCCTCAAATAACACTGCAGTGTAAGTACAACAGCTAGCATTGGAGGGAAAAGAGCCTGTGCGGCAGCCCTTGGTGACTACACTTCCCTCCAGTGCAATGCAGGCAGCAGGACATCAGCGCTTTGAGTACTAGCATAAACTGCTGCAGAATCATCGACTGGCAACAATGTGCCTTCCCAGAGAGCCTGGCCTTGCAGAATCCAGGCTATGAGGCTTGGAAATGCTGCATGAATTTTGTGGCTACCAGGTTGGGAGCAAGGTTTTTTTAACGGCTTCCTGAAAATCAGATGGCAACCGGTTTTCTCTTCAAACAATGGTATATTCTTAAAGAAAATCAAATTATCAATGAAATTAGCCATGTGCCCGCAGGCAAGTTAACTACTCTTGCATTTCTCAGACTAGGTTTCCTTATCTCTAAACTACAGAAAATGATACCTAGATGTCACAGGGGAATTGGAAGGATTAAAAGACAAAATGTGTGTAAAGCTACAAAACGGTTGCCCCAAAAAGTTCAATACTCTTCCTTTCCCTGCTCCCCCTCCCAATAAAACAGGAAAAGGCAAGAGGCAAGTAACTAAACAACTTCTTAATATTCCAAGTTTCTACCCAATCATCTCTTCTTCTTTTAAAACCACGGGCTTGAAATCTTTACTGTTCACTGTCAACAACAGCATATACTGCTGTATAGTCAGAATTTTAGAATTTAGAAATTAAATCTAACCCCTTATTCAACAGATGCTGCCGGGGAAAGAAAAGGGCTTTCCTTTGATCTGTATCATCTTGATTTAGTAGCAGAACTTAAAGTCGAAAAATAAACGTGGAAGAACAAAACAGGAATACTATTTTTTAATATGTTTTTCAAAAATCAAACCTGAGCCTACATGACCCATTGTGCAAACAGTCCCTTTAGGAGAAAAACTGCAACTGTGATTAATTTCTCTTGAGAATATTTCTTACTTCCCATTTGGAGAGTTTCACATGTTTCCAAACATATTTTCTTGATGTCCTCCATGTTATTGTGTACTCTCTCCTTCCCTTAATTTGTTTCTTTTCCAGTGTATAAATCTATTGCTCTATTATAGATTATTATAATATAAACTCATAAATTCAGGAATTAAAAAAAAATCTTGAAAAGCATGCTTTTCAGAAACCATTACAATCTGTTAAACAGTTGCTCTCTCTCAACTTCTAGAAAGATCCCTCAAGAGAGAAGTCCCTTTTTCATTTCGAACATCTAATTCTCAAATTTTGATTATGTCCTGCTACTTACCAAAAACTCCATTATACTACTACTCTCATTTCAATATTGTACATAAACAATTTCCCATCCTACTTATGAAATGCTTTATGAATGCAGTAACATATGTAACATGTGCACATTATGAAGAGTATAGGCAAACTCAAACTATTAAAAACATGTAACTATTAGGAAAGCCATCTTAGTCACTATATGTGACTACAGCTAAGCTTTTCTCTTAAGTATCTAAAGCAGATCACCAGACTTTTACCTAGTACCCTCATAGAGCTAGATAAGAAAGTAAAAGTAAAATAATCAAAGCAGACGACTTCTAACAGCAGAAGCTCCAGACTCCTTAGTTTCTCTGTTGTGCTCAATCCTTTAGCAAATTACAGGCTTGAAAACAAGGAGTAGCTCTATCGTTTAACAAGTGACTAAGAAATGACTTTGTTAATTAGAAGTCCAAGGGTGAGAGGCTCCTTTCCACCAAAGCTCTGAATAAACACCAACATCAGGTCAACCAGAGCTGTCTTGGTCCCAGGAGTAGCTTAAGCTGATGACTCAAATTCCCAGCAGGATTCTAGTTTAATATTTATTGAAACTCTGAGCTTAGTCACACAGTGACTTGGAATTTAAGGCACATGGGGTCTCTTCTTTCCATCCTTAAAGATATTTTTGCTAAGTGACACAAAGTTAAAGAGGCAAGATGGGTTTTAATTTAAGAGCTTTTATTCCCTGAGGTGTAAAAAGTTAAAATTTTATTTTCTGGGGAGAGTGAATCATACTAGCTCTGAATTTCAAACACAACTATTAACCCTGTCAAATAATTCTATTATCAAGTTTTACAAAACTGTTTATTTTTATTTTTTTTTCTACCCCAGCCCTATGTATTGAAAGTGGACAGAAGGAAGGGAGGGAAGGAGAGAAGGAGAGGGGGAGAATGGATGAATGGATGGATGTCACAATCACCTTTCTAGCCAAAGTTGCAACATATGCTGGAGTTCTTGAAATTATTTCAACCAAAAAAAGGATCATATGACTCATAATTTGTTTAGCAGGTAATTATTCACCCCATTATCTTCAAGAAAAATCTATCTTAAAATTGTGTATAGCTTTTTTAAAAATCTTAATACTAAGAGGATCCTTTTTTTCATAACCCCAAAGAGTGGTTTTTTCCCTCTATTTTCGAGTTGCCAGCCTTCTCAATTCTTTAAATCTGATTCACATTATACTACTTTTAGAGTTCTAGGCTAAATGTTTATCCCTAGCATGATTCAAAGTATTAATTTCAACAAAATCCTAATATAATGATAAAATGTATCACATTTATTTTTAACTCTTTCCTATTCTTCTAAGAACTTAAGGAAAACTATTTTATGTTTCGGGTGCATTTTGATAAGCTAAAATACCACAAATTTTGTAATGCTTCATTTGTAACATTTGCAAGATAGTGTAGGGATCAATTTGAATTTCAGGGTTCATGATATAGAGTATATACCAGAACAGTGAGAAAAGTTAGTATAAATTCCTACTCATCTCAGTTTGTATATTTATTGCAACAAATTAAAACTGCATTTCACAACTCGTAGTAAAACAAAAGGAAAGTTCTGATCTAAATAAACTCCAATCTTCAGAATCCTATACATTCAGTATCCATCAACCTGAACACTAAATTTCAAGAAAAAACAACAGATGGGCATCCATATGACAGTTTGTAAAGAAACCCTGATAAGACTTCAGGAATTTCTGTGGTCTCTATTTTCCCCCTACCATGAATCATAGGTAATGTGCTTAAATAAAGCATTCCTTCTGCAGCTATTTACATTGTTTATCTTTATCAAAGATCCTATAAAAGAAGTATCCAGTTCACCACGCAAACTTAAGCACACAGAACACTGTGTTCCCTGTTGATGAAGACCCTCGGAAAATTCCAGATGTTAAAAGATTAAAGAAAATGTGATCTAACATTAATTCATTTTCCTCCAAACAAAGTATAACTCCTGATTCCATGCTGGTACCCAGTTTTGATCCTCTACTTTGGAGATATCTCAGAGACATTCAAAACAAAGTGGGAACATGCACAAATGGGGAACTTGTCATTTTTCACCCTCAAACAACCACTATTTATATAATATTGCTGGCCTCATAAAAGGGAATAGAGAATCCATTACCATCAGCAATTCATGCCTCTGCTTCAGCATCAGATGCAAACAGGATACAGAAACTAGATCTCTCTCCTCCATTTACTTTTTGTTCATTCCAACCTCTCGACATAATCTTTAGTTCCATTCCAATGGCCTGTTTCATCATCTGACACTCCTGGTTTTTTACCTTCTCAAGTCTTAGCAACCATACTGGTGTTACATTTCTCTAATTGTTGTATTATCTAAATATTACAGGAGGAGCTTGCTCATTCCCCCTCCCCCAAAAGTCCCTGAAAAAACTACAACTTAAGGAAATGCAACTTGAATTCATTTTTAGTTCACAGATTCAGACTCATACATCCTGCGAGCCCCCTAGCATATGCTGCTGAAATTTTTCTTTTGACTTTTCAATAGTTGTCAAGATTATTTTAATGAAAATATTTCTCCAGTTGGAAGACATGGGTATACAGGACTTTGCTAGAACGACAAATGCTTTTTCCCAGTCTTCATCCGCGTAACAGTAAATCATTATTAAACAAACACACAAAATAAAACTCACTCTGAATGTGTATCAGTCACCTGAAGGGGCAGAAAAGCACAAGAGTGAAGAAACTTCACCCCAACCACAGCCAAGAAGGAAAGTTGCAACCAAGGCACTTTTCACAGAAGAAAATATCCAAAGATGTAGACGCTGTTTATTTTAGAAAAGGGGAAGAAAGCAAGGGAGGGAGGGAAAGGGTAGGGAAGAGACTAGAACTCCTCTTCTCTTACTAACCTACATTAAAAACTAATTGTATCAAGCAATCTCAATGCAAAACTGACCCTATCACAATTTAAAGTGAATAATGCTTTCCTTGACAAAAATTCGGTATTTTAAACTCATTCTGAGCAAAATTATCTTTTAACCTGATACACCAAACTATTAGTTTTTCCCAAACAACAGTTAGAACATGAGCTTTTAAGTTTCTTACACTCTCTATGTTTTAAAATTAAAAGCCAAATTCCTTTAACTTCATATATCCTAAGTCACTCTGATTTAAAATTACTTCTATGTCATTGTCTTCTAGCACTGGTCTGCAATAGAATCTGTGCAATTAACAATAACCATCTTCCCTCTGATCTTTCTAGAGTCAAGGATGGCATATCTCCTTATCTTATTTGTTCCATTAGATTGGCATATTTTGCCTCATCTGTCACCTTCTATCAAACTCTGCTTTCAGATATGCGTTAATTCATTTTTAGTTGTCCTCAATGTTCTAAAATAGTGATGTTTGACGGAATTAATACAGTGCTCTAGTTCTTTCTGTTCAACCGGTATTTAATTAAAGATCTTGGAGGCTATCTTTCTCTCAGGCTATACCACTTAAAGGAGGAACATTACTTCCTCCATGGACAATGTGATAAGCCACATGGCAACAAAGCTGCCTCCCTAACGTCTCTCATTTAATACACTGCTTTACCACATATAAACTACCAGCAAAACAGATTATCACTTTAATTCACATTGATTTTACTTTTCATATCTCTGAACCACAACTCTGCCATGGGCTGCGTTCTCTGAACTTCTGAATTTCCCGAATTTCTGTAGTTGTAATGCTCTCCTATCTTTTTGCTTTTGTTTCATCTGAACTTCAAAAAGTTCTAATGGCATCTGATTTGGAAGAGTTCTTGAATCTCTGAAAACAACGAAGAAGTCTTTAAGCAATCAGAACTGCCTTGGCACACACACTGAAAACTCCGTTTCAAAATCTCTTGAATTAATATCTTTTGGAGAATAGCCCACTCAACTTGATATGTCATAATTTTCCATTCTAAAGGTGGCATGGATAATTTAAATTGGCACTTGCTATTTATTACTTAAATAATTGTTCTCTTGGATGGCCTTTCGAAAGCTAGTACTTCTTAATCATTTTCGACTGTATCAGAACTATAACAGGCATGTCAATTTAAGCAAACTTCATCAGCAATAAACTAACAAACAGACTCTAGGTGGTGGTATAGGTTATTTTTTATCATGATGTTTTGCACTTACAACTGCAAGAGTCAGAAAAGCCTTTAGTCTCTTCACACATTTCTTTAGTGCAAAGTTAACAACATTTTAGGCTGTTAAAATTAGCAAAATCCAAGTTCTACAGAGTTTGCAAATGCATGTAAAACAGGCATTAAACCTGGTTTTCAACTAACTTCCCACAGGCATTAAACCTGCCTTTTCACCTAACTCATTTGAATAAAATCAACAACGAACAGTCCTTTTTTTTTTTTTTTTTTTTTTTTGTATTTTGCTCACACTCCTAGGGCACTTCCTAGGGTAAGTTTGGAAAGAGGTCTTTCTCCACTAGAGTATGACACAGACTAGAGCAACCAATCCTGTAACCTGCAGGGCAGTAGCTGTTCCACTAATTGATTCTCCTTCTTTGTCTCTAGGAACTATGCCCAGGCAGAAAAAAAGTTACTACAGGTGATGAAGCCAGCGCTCCCCCGAACCAAATAAACCCTATCGACATTACCAAACGGCTGGGCAAAAGCAGAGCAATTCACTCACTTCGAAGGTGAAAACACTTCAACATACACCAGGCGGCAACCGACACTTAGGGGCTAAGCAGATGAAACACCATTTGTTTAAAAAGTCTATTATCTCACTGTCTCTTCCACAAAGGTGGAAAACTGATGATTAAACATTGAATAATGCCACCCACTTACTAAACCTATGATTCACTAATAAGCATTCAATGCAATTCATAACTTTAAAGAATGAATTACCGAAGCCCCTTGCTTCACAAATTTTCCCAAGAAACAGAAAGAGCATTCATCACCTATAACCCGACAACCATTTTTACTACGGACACCTACAGATGGCTTCTCTTCCTCTAACGACACAATTTCCTTCACAATCCCACATGTAATCATTTACAATACCAGAGACAAACTCCACCTCAGTTCCACCAGCCGAGTTTTTAAAAATCCTTGTGCCTAAGAACGTCTTTTTTCCCCAAAGTAAAATGTGCCATTAAAAAATATTTTTAAAAAGCAAAAGTGCTTATCATTCCGTACTTCTTTTACTACCTTCAGCAGCCAATTACTGACGTGATAAAAGGCAGAAACTCCTGGAATGCTTCAGAGATCAACATGTGTCACAGACTCCCAGCCTGTCCGCCTCTAAGACACAGTTGGTTCCTTTGTTCCTTCAGACTGAACACCAACTCCTGATTAAAATTGGGAAACTACTTTGGAAGGGATGTGAGGGTCTGCAGAATACGTCCACGGAAACCTTCATAAAACAATATGCAATAGTAGTAAGGTGGACACAGCAGAAGGGAGAAAGGGCAGCCTCCCCGGACTTCCACGGGGCTCACCCTAAATGGGGGCCGGCCCCTGGTTCCTGGTAAAATGATGGCTGAGGCCTCGGGTCCGTGAGCCACGCCATCCGGGAGGGACGGCGAGTGCGGGCAGAGCGGGCCTGGGGTCCGTTGGGGGCCAGGCGAGCTGTCCGTTTTCCTATTCACTTTCCCAGCCGGGTATCCAGCGAGCACGGAGCAGGCAGGCACCCAGGCGAAAGGCGCCGCCCAGGATCCGGCTGGACAGCAGGATCGAGAGCGGCGCG
>NW_012107264.1:1292608-1301532 GCF_000951045.1 Mandrillus leucophaeus
GCCATTCAGCTCTTCAGCCAAGTTTCTTAACCCTTTTCTCCCCCTCCCTCCCATTGTCAGCCGGTCAGGAGGAAGCCGTGCGGGTCCGGGCCGCTCGCGGGAGCTGCGGAGCCCCCTATGGTTCGTGGATTTCCTCCTCGCCTGCTCTCCGGGTGGCTCAGACGGGGCTGCAGGGCCCGGAGGCAGCGAAAGGACCGCGTCCCCAAGAGAGGGGCTGCTCGGCGCGCCCGGGCCATCCTCCGGGCTCCCAGCTCTGTCCAGCCGCCCGCGACCGCTGCAGGCGCCTGGACAGCTCCTCCTGGGAACCCGGGGAAGCGCTCTCGGGACCCAGGCCGAATGCTCCCGTTTGGGCAGAGCCTGGGGACCGGGGCACCCCAGACGCCCCAGGGTCCCCGCCTGGGTGCTGGCGGCTTAAAAGTCTACCTCCTCCCCTTCACCCCACAACACGCGCTCCCTGGGCCCCCTTTCACCCCCCCCCCCACCCAATTTCTATCTCCTTGTAATCTGTGTGTCCTGCTTTAATCTTGGGGGGCGCGGGCGCGAACTCTGGGTCACTTTGACCCCACGCCCAGCACGTAGTAGGCACCCAGCCCTCATGTGGAGCGACTCCGGGAGGAAAACTAGGAAGGAGACCTGAGGAGCGCCCCGCTCAGCTCCCTGGACAGACGTAGGACCCAGGAGCAGGGTTAATCCTCGGCTGCTTTGTCACTGCGAAGTCTCCAGCGGAGTCTGTCAGCCAATCTACATATCCCCGGGAAGGATCTGACCCAACCAGACAAGGCAAAAGGAGCAGGGCTGCTACTTCTTCAGCAGCTCTCCTCGGTTCAGTCTCCGAATAAGAAATAACAATTACATCACGAGGCCGGGGCGGCAGCGCGGTGGAGCCTCTTGGTTTCCTGCAGCCTAATCTCGCTGAACCCGCCTCTAAATTGGGGAGGCTACAGACTGGTGAAACGAGAAAGTGGAGGGAGGAGAGAGTCATACGAAACCATAATTTCCCCTTATCCGTGTATTTGCTGTTTTAAAAATCGTATCCTCAGCGCTCCCCAAACATCTCCCTAGAACTATTAACACCCCCTCAACACCTCCCCAGATGTCAGGTTTCTTTTTGACTTGAGCATCCAGCATTTAGTAATTTGCTATGAAAAAAATTACCAGGGGAAACCAACGTTGTTGCTGAAATTGTTTTTGCTTGACACAAAAAAAGCTAAAGTATAGCTTAGTCTCACCCGAAATTCTGAAATGGCATGCCTGTGTTAAAACACTTATTACATAAGACAAATGAGCCAATGAGGCACTCCATTCTTACATGTAGGTTTTTATATCCTGAAGAATTTGATAGCATTTGAAAATGGAGTTGCTAATGCGCTTAAAAAACAACAACTATCCAAGTCATGAAACTGTATTCTATGCCTGTTATGTAATGGCTGTATTGTGTACTGCAAATTTCACTTAACCTTTAAAAATATGAATGAGAGTTTGAGAATACTGTCACAGTCTTGAAAGTGAAAGCAATTTTTCAAATTAATGCTTAATAAATTCAGCACCTAGCACAGTGCCGGGCACATGGTACCGATGTTTTCCTTAGTGACAATGGCACTTTTAAAAACAATTATTTTACATCACCCTACTGATTGAACTATGCAATCTGTTGCCATTTTTAAAAGTTAAACCTCATATAATACCATATTATTTGCATATACCACAATTCAAAATCTGCTGTAGGCAAATTAGTAAAGGCTGCTGTTTTTTAGTGCATCATTTATTCAGAATTGATACAAAGCAAACCGTTTCAATTCAATGATGGCCAGCGTAATTGGAGCTTGGCCCCTTAGTGGGGGTCAAACTTTTTTTACGAAAATTATTTTTAACCATAATACAAAGATTTTTCTACAATGTATTGCAAATGTTTCTCTTAAGTGGTTTATTGAACATCATTTAGCATTTTCTTGACAATTCAGTGTCAATTTTATTAAAAGTAATTGTTGTAGTAGGTTGTAGTGGATTCAGGAAATATATCCAGTTCCTATTCTATATTCTTCCTAGGTGTTAGGGATTCTCCCAGGAGGTACAAAAGCTATCAGTCGCTACACGGAAGGACTGTAGGATGCTATGACTTAATGATTATCTCTGCCTTTTGTAATTTCTCTCTCTCCCCCTTCACTAACTGACAATCTGTTTTGCTTACTGTTACTAGCACAGCTGTCACTAACATTCTCCTCATCTTCTGATTGGTAACTTCAAGTCTAGTGTGGACTGGGAATCCAGATAGCCTCACTTGTCACAATTCTGTCTAAAGTAAACTTAATAGGTTCTGGGTAAGGGACTAATGGCTCACCAAGGAGTAGGGCGCACACACACCTTAGTGCATAGACTATGGAAAGATATTTGGACTACTCAAATCTATCTTTTAAATGCATTCCTCTTCTTAACCAGGTTTTGAACCACGGAGATTGCCCAACAAGCCAAGAATTTTCCAGCCCTCCAACATTGGTGTTAAAAAGTCCACTGCTATATGCTAGATGACTTCCCAAAGCTGTTCACTTATTATTATTCTGTTTTCTCAACCCCACAAAAATCCAGTCACTGAAATCCTGAACTCTTTTGATAGTGGCATGAGTGTTAAGTAAATTGCACACCTCTTGTGGAATTCATTTTCACTTAATCTTGCTAATTATGTGGAGACTATTTTGTTTGTTGTTGTTCTTTGTTTTTTAAAATAAATCAATACCTAAATTTCCTGGCTAACAGAGTCATTGCAAGGATACTAGGGCATTATATGTAATATAAGAATGCCTGTTTGGTAATTTGTACTTCGAAGTCAATTCTCATTTGAATCATTTGTGATGTGAAAACAATGCTGTTCGGTTTATATACTTAAACACCTAATTATTGTTTTACGTCCAGGGTTCCTGTGGGACCACATGCTTATAGTTCAGTCTCAGTATACCTATCTGCCACAAAGATGTAGTCTGGGAGGGGTGTGCCTTTGGTGTATTCTCTAAATCTCTCCTGTATAGCATTTTTCAAAACCATTTTGTGAGTGGGTATTTGCTCGTCTGTATCCCACTGTAGAATGCAAGCAGTACAGGCACAGGGTCCATATCCCTCTCATTCACATTTGGGGACTTCTAGCTACCTATCCCTGTGCCCAGCAAGCAATAGACATTCAGTAGATATTGGCCAACATACTGTCATACTCCAGAGGACAGAATGTATCTTTCTCTTGGGGTCCTGGCTGTGAGGTAAGGAAGTTCAGAGAACATTTTGCAGAGAAAATAATGCTTCCACTGGCCATTAAAAGGTTAAAAGGATTAGCCATGTAGGCAGAGTGGGAAAAGGGGTTCTCAGGAGAGGACGTAGACTGTTTAACAGTAGAGAGATATGAGAAAACAAAAATATGCATTGAGAAGTATTGAGCCTGCATTTATACTGTGGAGTGAACTATGACACTTGAGGGGGGAAATATGTGTAACGTCCTAGATCACAGACAAATAGAACCCCAATGCAGTTACCTTATTAGCCACAGTCCCTTAGCCTCTGGGGCAGCACTGACCAATAAAAACAAAGTGAACCACAAATGTGAGCCACATATGGAATATTAAGTTTTCTGGTAGATACATTCAAAAAGTACAGAGGAACAGGTAAAATTAGTTATAATAATCCACTTTAACCCAATACATCAAAAATTACCATTTCACTGTCTATACAACATACAAAATCATTAATTAGATATTTTACAATATTTTATAGTCTTCAAAATCCAGTGTGTCTTTTACATTTATAGCACATCTCCATTTGGATTAGTCATATTCCGGGCTCAACAGCCACATGTGGCTAACAACTACCATATCGGGTAGTGCAGCTCCAGAGAATGTAGGAAATATTTAATAATATCGTTTAAGAAAATTTTCCTTAAGAGGAAAATCTAAATCGTGTTCACTCTAAGAGTTTATTTATGCTGATTATTAGTGTTGAATTATGTTAGGTTATAAAGACCACCTTCTTGTGTTTAGACATTTACACCCATTAGATAATCAGCAAAGTTTGCGTTTTATGTACTGTGTCTTCATTAATGATGCTGTAGTTACAACTGTTTCTATCTCTATTAACTGTGGTGGTGGACTGTAAATGTAAACTGTTTTTATGGCACAAATAAAATGCTATAGATTTGGTGTTGACTAAGCTTTAAAAAAATTCTCTCTACAATATGAAGCCACCTCTTCTATGCAGTTACCGCCAAGCGTCTTCCTAGCTGTAGAAGTCCAGGGTTTTGCTGTCTAATTATTTTATGCCCAGTTACTTGTAGATGACAAAAACCACCCCGACCTTTGTTTGAGGCAGTCGCCTGCATGAAGCTGCAGTAAGGGTTTGCTGCAGCTCCCTGAGTACCAAGAAAGGTCCAAAGAGCTAACATGAAGACACTTAGATACCCTGTCTGCAGGTGACTGTGCAGCTTTCCCCAGTGAGATTGGAGCCCTTTTGGTTTCATTGGAATTCGAGTGCCAAAGATTGGCAAATCCACAGCGCTCATTGTCTACACTAAAATGAATCTTGAAAACGGTATCTTTTTTAAAAAACAGTCTGAGAATGGTCGTGTACAAGTAGCCAAACGTGTGAAAGAGAAAGGCAGATACTTTAATGAAATGCATATGTGGTTGATGCCGTCTCATTCCTTCTCAAAACAAGAAAATGTCTAGTATAGTTAAGGGGTTAGAAAAGCCAAGAAGTCTCAACGAAGCAAGGAAAACCTGTGAGTTTTAATGATGTGTCAGTTGGATATGTCTAAGTGATTGAGAGTAAATATTACATGAAACCTATCCTTTTATGTGGAAATGGCGTAGCAGCTCTCATTAGGCAGTCCTGTCGTAAATGCATGTGAAAGTTTCCTTTAAGGGATTTCACAAACATAGGACCATATTATGAATCAATTCAGTAAAAACATGATCCTATTATTTTTAGAGATATATTTAGACAGACTTCAACTAAAGAAAAGTGCAATACACATATATTTTTCCAAATTATTCAGGGTTCTGAAGGGAAGAAAGATGTAAAGAAAGCATGATGTAAACTTACTATTTGTATAATTGCTTGACTCTCAAAAGAAGACATAGACACTGACCTGTCTGTTTTAGAGAAGTTTAAGAAACAAAAATCTCATGTAGTTTTTCTTTTCACAAAGAATTTGAGCACGCACACACACACACACAAGATTTCACTCAATTCAATGGTGGAAAGAATCATCTTTTCAACAAATGGTGCTAGGGCATCTACATGCAGAAGAATGAAATTGAGCTCCTTCACATCATATACAAAAATTGACTCAAAATGAAACATAGACTTAAAGTAAGAACTAAACTGTTAAACTCTTAGAAGAATATATTGCAGTAAATCCTCGTGACCTCTGTTAGGCAAAACCTTCTTAGTTATGACACTGGAAGCATGAGTAACGAAATAGATATATTGGACTGAAGTCAAACTTAAAATCTTGTGTGTTTCAATGGATACCATCAAGAAAATGAAAAGATAACCCATAGAATAGGAGAAAATATTTGCAAATCATATATCTATCAGGTAAGGACCCATAGGTAGACTACATAAAAAACTCTTACAACTCAATAATAAAAAGGCAAAAACCCGGTTTTTAAAATGAGCAAAGTATCTGAGTAGACATTTCTCCAAAGAAGATGTACATCAAGCACATGAAAAGATACTCCGTAGGATTAGCCATCAGGGAAGTGCAAATCAAAACCACAGTGTGATGCTACTTCACACTCAAGATAAATGGCTACAAAAGGAAAAAAAGAGGAAACCAGTGTTGGTGAGTATGTAGAGTCATTGGAACACTCATCTGTTATTCCTTGTTGATGCATAGCAAATCACTTCAAAATTTAATGGCTTAAAACGAGAAACACTTCTTATCTCACAATTTCTGGGGGTAAAGAATGCGGGAACAGCCTAGCTGGATGGTTCTGACACAAGGTCTCTCCTGTGGCTGCAGTCAGGGTATTGGCAGGGCCTGCGGTCATGCGAACGGCTTGCCTAGGTCTGAAGGATCGAATTGCACGAAGGCACCCTCACATGGTTGTTGGCAGGAGGCCTCGGATACCTGCCACATGGGCCTCTCCTCAGGCTGCTTGAGTATCCTCATGATGTGGCAGCTAACTTCCACTGGAGCAAGCTGTCCAAGAAAGGGCGACAGTGGAGCCAGAGTGTCCTTTCCGACCCGGTCTCCTAATTTACACATGGTTACTTCCATTTTATTCTGTTAATTAGAAGTGAGTCACTAAGTTCATTCCACACTCAAGAGTAAAGTCATCTTGAAGGGAGGAGTAGCAAATAATTTGTGAACAGGTTTTAAAAACACCACAGCAGGCAATTCACATTTTTGCCTGTGGTCTGCCTCTTCGATTTCCTAAACCAACTTGCATATCCTTGTTTCCACACACTGAACAGGCTCACTGCCTCCCTCAAGGGAACAAGACTTAAGCGTCTTCTGGTTACTGCATCAAATCTGTTGCTTAAGAATTCTGGGTGACATGCAGCACTCCCCAGGAAGGCCCGATGAGGCCCCTTGAAGGCTGGTAAACAGACGTGCTATCAGCCACAGCACGTTTACATTTTCAACCATGAAGAAGGATCAGGATTAGTGCAATAAATCTGTCCATTTGGAAAAGGAAGAATGAGGAACTCGCATTGGTCACCATTCCATAGTAATTATCAAAACCTACTAAGCAGGAATAGCCAGGACTCCTTTTCTTGGCAATACAGGAAGTTTCTTGATTGACCAACCTGGTAGCCTCTGATTCGTTCTCCTGAATGTTCTCTCTAGTGCCTTGCCCTCTGCTGTGCCTGGATCTGCCTTTGGAAGGTTCACATTTGATAGTTTTCCTCAACAAATGTATCTGAGACAGATACAGGGGAGGCTGTCCTTCCTAGAGACCTCTTAGGTTTTGAAATATTTCAGCACAGGGGTTATTTTAAAGTTTTAACAATGAGATTATTGCAGACCAAGTTGGGGGTTTCTTTGGGATGTTAACTTCTTCAGACACTTAGAAGGCTTGATTTGTTTCCATTCCCTTCCATGCACAGGTTACTATAGCCAAAAGTCTTGCCCAGACACGGTTTTCAAGGCTGCAGATTCTCAGTTTTTATTTACTGGGCTCTGTACTCTGCCCATCCCTCTGGCCCTTAAATTAATGGTGTCTACCTTGAGATCATCTGAAATAATAGGCTTAGGTGGGGAGGCAATACAATTTATCACCTCTTGCTAACAATATCACTGCTGCTTTATGACAAAGCACAAGTCTTACCTTCTGCTAAGCCTGCAGTTTCATGGCCACAGCTTAAAACTTCCTCAATTTCAAGTACAGAGTAGATGACTTTTTCAACATTGCAAGGCCCGCATCACTGGACTCTTCATCAGAGTTGTTAGCAAGTATCGGCAGAGAATGTCTCCCTTAGCAAATCTTTGCTTCCTTCCACCTCTGTTTTCAGAATGTTTGATTCTAGTCTGAGTTCACCTAACTCAGAAGACTTTGCTGAAAATAGCAAAACTATACCAATACCTACAAACAGTATGAATGTATCTTTTATTTCCCTTAACACTATGGCCTCAGTCAGCAAAGAGTCTGCTTTTCAAGGTAAGCAGTTGGCAGCTTAACCAAATAGTTTGCTACCACATTAAAAACAGAGTCCTATCACACACAGCCCAAATCTTTCTGCTAAATCAGTGGTACTTGTACCACGCAGCATACCATTTCTGGTACCAATTGGCCATGGTTCCTGGTTACAGAAACAAAATCTACTCTTGCTAGTTTAGGCAGAAATGTCTTTTTTTTTTTTTTTAATAGCAAAATAGTTCACAACATTTCTTCAAGGACCCAGAAACCAGGCTTGATAATACATGAGAGAAATATTCAGTTGCATAAAGGGACTGCCGTATGGAAATTCCAGTCACCTACCATCTGCCACTTTGAACCAATAAGGATACAGACTAAATACTAGAACCTTCATTAAAACTGTACCGAAGAACCACACACTTCAACCAACCACTTTACTTGCCAAACAGCCCTATAGATTCTGCCTTACGATGTTCCTATCTGGTTTCCATGTCTTATGTAGGTGCATTTGGTTGGTGAAGACCAGGTCACATGTGAAACCTTAGCTTCACCTGAGTCTGAGAAATGTCATATTCAGTCTTCCAGTAACCTGGAAAGTATACTAGGAAGAGATTAGAGTAGTATTTAGGGTGTGTCATTCTGCAGTATCTGGCACAGTGGTCAAAGGTTTATTTCTGGGTTTTCATCGTATTTTAACTGACATACTAATATTTGAGGAAAATCATGATAACATATATAGTAAAATTAATAAATAGCATGAATTACATTGACTTACTATGTTTCCTTTTCTCTGTAGGATTCTTCTTGGGTTTAGTGTTTGTATTAGTCGGTTTTGTGTTGCTATAACAGAATACCTGAGGCTGGGTAATTTATTAAAAAGAAAAAAAGGTGTTTATTTAGCTCACAGCTCTGTAGGCTGGGAAGTTTAAGGGCATGGCCCTGGCTTCTGGAGAGGGCTTTCATGCTGCATTATTACATGGCAGAAGTCAAAGGAAAAGCAAAAACGTGTGATGAGACAAAACCTGAGGAACTTCTGATATATATAACAAAGAGCTCTTCTGGGGACTAATTCATTCCCAGGAGGACTAATCCAATCCTACCAGAGGGAAATCTCACTGCCAAAATGATGGCACCAAGCCATTCAAGAGGGACCTGCCGCCATGAGCCAAACATCTCCTATTAGGCCCCACTTCCCAGCACCACTACACTGGGGATCAAATTTCTCCTTTCTCTCTCCCTCTTTTCTTTCTTTCTTTCTTTCTCTCCCTCCCTTCCTTCCTTCCTTCCTTTCTCTCTCTCTCT
>NW_012107264.1:1301657-1329357 GCF_000951045.1 Mandrillus leucophaeus
TCCTTCCTTCCTTCCTTCCTTCCTTCCTTCCTTCCTTCCGTCCGTCCGTCTTTTTTTTATTGAGACAGGGTCTCACTTTGTCACCCAGGATGGAGTGCAATGGCACATGGTTCACTAAAGCCTCAACTTCTGGGGCTCAGGCAATCCTCTCACCTCAACCCCAGAACTAGCTAAGATACAGGCATGTGCCACCACACCCAGCTAATTTTTTTTTGTATTTTTTGTAGAGATGAGGTTTTGCTACATTGCCCAGGCTGGTCTTGAACTCCTGGGCTCAAGTGATCTGCCCACCTTAGTCTCCCAAAGTGCTGGGATTATAAGTATGAACCACCTTGCCCAGCCTAGAGATCAAATTTCAACATGAGTTTTGATAGGGACAAACTTAAACCATACCTAAGCCATAGCAGTATTATTGCTGCTATAGTTTGTTTGGCCTACCTGTCTATTTTAAAGACACTAATAGGATTCCAGAAATGTTTGATATATATCTCCACATGCAGATAAATCAATAACTGCTCAGTTCATCTCCACAATTTTTCATAGTAAGGTGCACGTCTTTGTTCCAAGTCCTTCCCTGGTGAAGACACAGGAGTGGAACATGGTTGTGGGGCAATAGTGAACAGTGAAGTGTGGCAGTAATTATGCCTCAGGATCATAACTGTTCAGTGGTGAGAGAAAAATATCAGTTGGAGCTAAAAGTGGCATGAAATTAAGGGAGCAGGAAAGGTCAAATATCCAGTAGAGAGCAAAACCCAAGTTTCTGAAGCACAGGAAGTATTGTAGATTGTAAAATGAACAATAACTCACCCAAGGATCATTAAATTTGGGTAAATTTTGCATTAATTTTATTTCACTGTATTCTAGTTCTTGGAAAGTTGGCTAACACTGTTAACCAGTATATCATATATTGATTTTGTTGGGATACAAAAAGTGTGCTTACTCTTGGATAAGTGGATAAGACACTTTTGGTTGTAAGGAAGGGCGACTTATGCCAAATAACTTGAGAGAAAAGGAACTTCTAATTCATAAAATCCAAGGAAGTACTGTCACATCAATCCTCAAGAGACTAATAGCTCTTCATCCTGGCGCTCCACCAATAATATGCCTTTTTACTCCACTTACTCAGACCCTATTGGTCCAATTCTCCAAAGAGAAAATTTGATTGGCTTTTGGCCAGCCAATGGACTACTTCTTTTATGGTTAGATGTCCAGGCCTTGTCAGTTATACTGAGTGGAGGTGAGGGCAAGTTCACTTAATTCAAAGGATTGACATTCCCAAGGCTGTGAATAGGGCTGGTAAAACTAGCAGGGTAAGACGAGTGTGGTAGATCAATAAACTAATGACTCTAGTACAGTTATTGTCTTTTGCACTACATAAATTAAGACGTAATATTGTAACAGCATCATTAATCTTATTTACAAACTGTCTGCTTGCAAATTAATGCTTGTGATTCTTATATACAAAATACATTAAACATATTCATTCTTTCACTAATTATGTGCTCGTGCCTACAAGTACCCTGTGGCACAGTGTATCAAGTTCTCATGATGCCAAATGGACAAACCATGGATACATTCTTTGAGGCACCACAGGAGGAGACAGCTAATATTTACTGTGATGTACTTTTTAATGCAGGCATAAAGATGAGTATTATAGAGAAAGGAGGCATTGGTTCATACATGGGGGATTGAAGGGAAGGTTCCTTCCTTCAAAGAAATGATTTTTGAACTAGATCATGAATGATGAATTTATTAGTGTGCTTTTTTCTTATGTTCATCACTGATTCGCATTTATATACTTACTATAACATCTTACTATCAAATCATATTTTACAGGTATTATTTCCCTTTTAGGAAGTTTCGTTGATTCTCAACATGTCAATATATAGAACTAGAACTGTATTTTGTCAATTGAAAGCAAATTCAGATCCCCTCACGTGGGGTAAAATTGTTTTATTTTTCTTTCTCCTTGTGATTTTCTTTCCCTTTTCATAGGCATTGAAAAATCGTTTTCTAATAACATAGCTTTCATGAACATGAGAAATTTTCATGTGTCTCTAGTAGTGGTGATGACTGTCACTTCCATGGCCTCTTCCTTGGTATCAAGGCCATTCTTTTTTTTTTTTTTTTGAGACGGAATCTCGCTCTGTCGCCCAGGCTGGAGTGCAGTGGCGCAATCTCGGCTCACTGCAAGCTCCACCTCCTGGGTTCACGCCATTCTCCTGCCTCAGCCTCCCGAGTAGCTGGGACTACAGGCGCCCGCCGCCACGCCCGACTAATTTTTTGTATTTTTAGTAGAGACGAGGTTTCACCGTGTTAGCCAGGATGGTCTTGATCTCCTGACCTCGTGATCTGCCCGTCTCGGCCTCCCAAAGTGCTGGGATTACAGGCTTGAGCCACTGCGCCCGGCCAAGGCCATTCTTAAATAATGCTGTGAAATATGCCAACCATACCTTTGGTACCAATACATGCCCTTTCTCTAACCCACTTTTAGTGCAATGCCCAGTAACTGCATGATAACATTGTATATTTAGGGACCAAATCTTTTTCCTCTAATGCATCATCAATTGTTTCATGTACTGTTAAGAAAGAAGATTGTAACCAACCAAATAAAGGCACAACGCTTACTTATGATATAGAATGCTAATTTTATACCTATTGAAAGAGCCCTTTTACACTTATTTATACGTAGATTTTTAATCCTCTATCACTCACATGTATAAATAAAAGGACAATATAAGTGAATCACATCCTTTAAGATATTTCTAAACATGTTCACTCTGAGTTTGTCCCGCAAGAATCACTTTTTGACTTCATCATCAATGTTTATTTTTAACAAAACACAATTTACTCTTTTGTGCCATCAAGCAGTGTTGTTGATGCAGCATGCCTCAAAAGAGTGCTCGGCTACTACGTCTGTAAATTTTTTTCCAAGCTGCTGATCTCCATTGTACAGGCTTCGATGTAAATGCACTAGCAAATGACACCCACAGACAGGGACACAAAGACACGTTCCCATTTCCAAGATGTTAAAATATCAAATGATGAATCAATGGCATATGACATAGAATTAAAGAGATATGACACTGCTTGATAACTTCCAAAGTATTAGTGCAGACCTTATGTTTCTGTAGCATTATCATATGTAAGACAAGTTAGGTAGTCATGGATTCTTATATTGCGAAGAAAGTACTGGATGTTCCCCAATTTAAGTAATCTACTTCCAATGACACAAAGATAACAAATAGTAGATTTGGTACTACGCTTGATAGTACTGGGGTATTTTATTTATAATCCAAGGCTTTTTCCACCAATTCATGCTATTTTTGCCATATAAGTACTGTGCACTAACCGACTGCCCCCTTGGAGCACCCCAATTCGTGCTGTTTCCCATCATACTTCTTAGATATTCACAAACCTACACTGTAACTCTCAGTCTCTGTCATTTATCCTTGCTGATTGAAAAATTTAATTCAACAGTTCACAAACTATGCCCCCCAAAATACTGTCGTTCCAAGATTTTCTGTTTTTAAATCAAGTAACAGTCATCTTTTCTCAATTTGCAGGAAAAATTCAACTATCAAATAGTCTTCTAAATCAAATTTTTTTCCATATTTTTGTTTAGTCCTAGTTTCTGCTATCATTTGATGATACTAGAATCTTGTTTCATATGATATTGCATTTGCACAAAACATGATCATTTTTAGTTTACCATAGCAATATTTTAAGATATTATAAAAAATTTTCCACAAGTGTTACATTTCTTGAACAAATATGAAAACCCTTGATTTTATTCATTCTTTTGGAAGCCTGCTGTCTTCCAGATACATAGATATACTAATGGTTCAAATACACGAATCCTTTCTATTCAATTGGCAAGTTACTCTGTTAGACTCCTCAGAAGAGTCCTTAGAAAATTCACACAGAGTGAATTGAAGATTAGGAATTTGAGACCCTTCATAAGACAAATGAGTCATTTTTTGCCAGTCAGACTTTTTCAAATTTCTTTAATTATATAATGTGAACAAGATATTCTAATTTCAGGACAGCCCTACCTGTGACCAACACTTTTTCCAGCTAATTTTGGGGGAAGTAGCTCAATCCTGCATCAAAGAATCAAATTTACGGCTTCTTTCTACCCAGGAAAGAGCTGATGCACTTAATTAATCTTTCCAGGAAGCCAGGCTGACTCTCATTATTTCAACGCATTGTATGCTTAAAGCATGTATAATTTAATCCTGTTTGAAAGATATGTGAAAGAGAATTGACATAAAATAGCAAGAAAGCTCTGAAGTGAACTGAGCTATATAATTTAGGCATAAGCATTCTTAATATCACCTTTAAAAGAACTTGAAATATATTTGACGGTGGGAGAAATTTTAGTATAGATTGGAAAACTATCAAACAGCATCTGTTGCCTTCTCCATTTTGATTAAAACATGCTCACAGGGAAAATAGTGGTTTGTCTGTTAAGTCAAACACTAATGAAACATTTGCTAAAATAATCTCTTTAATTTGGACAACATTTGGCAATAAAGTGCACTCATTGGATCATTTGTCTGTATTCCGAGGCTTCCGAGTTAACTGAGCACAGCTAAGTCTAATATGGTAATGGGCTCTTTGTTAAAACCTGGACATATGCATTTCTCATGCTCGGTTGTGTTCTCCTCTGGTGAAGAGAGATAAGAAACGTTATTGTGATGGCATTAAAGGTTTCTCATTGACGTATCTAAATACCATGAGCCTGAACTGTCTCATTTCATCATGTCTCATTTCTGTATCTCTTTTGAATCAAAGGCACTATGGCCATCAGGCTCAGGTGAGGAATGAGGATTAGTGGTATTAGTCAAGTCACCAAAAACAGAGTTAGTAATTAAGGTACAAAAACTGTAGAAATGCTTTTTGATTAGCCTATGGGAATTCATGTGAAACATAATATTGCTGGCATGTGAAACAAAATAAATCCAGCAGGTAATATCAGTAGAAAATAGAAATAACTTGCCACTACATACTATTGTTTTATAGAAATTAGACTGTTTTCAAATTCAGATTGATTCTTGTTTCTAAATTACTGTTTTAAATTTTACATATGTGTATGTTTGCGTATATATGTATACAGTACATACAAACACGCGCACACAGAGCACTCCTGCACTCTACACACATAATGTGCTCTGTGTTAACATTTACCACTCAGAGTCAAGTAGGCAAGTAACTAGTGGACATACACACACACACACACACACACACAAAGTATACGTTCAGCTTTGTCTTGCATCCTGCAAAACCAAAGTCTTAGTTGTCCATGTATACTTGGAAGAACTGCCCTGAAACGCCCTTTCAGAAGACATATGTGTCTAGGTCATTATGTTGTAACCCTTCATTAGTTTTGAGTTTTAATACTATTAAAAGAAGAGCAAAGTGATGACCTTTTTAGTCTTTTATTCCATTACCATAGCTCAAAAAGGGCTTCCTTTTATTCTTCGTCTATAAAAATATTCTTATCTACCTGGAGAGTCAGGCCAAATACCACTCTCTACATAAAACTTTTCTTCCTGTATAATATGTTTCTTATACTTCTTTGTCAGTATTTCATCCAGGCTTGAATATGGTCACATTTCCAGATGCCCTTTACTCGGTTGGCCTGTAAGGTCCTGGAAGGCAGGGACTTTTGACAAATCTGGGGGCAGTTAAAGAGGCAGCGTCAGTAGAGGCGGCATTTGAGGTGCTGACCCATGACAGGAGGAGCATGGGCGACAGCAGAGGACACACTGCTAGCAGCCATAACAGTGGCAGGGGTTGAACAAGCAGAAAAGATGCAATAGATGTGAAGCCAGAGGAATAGTCAGCGACATTGGCCTGGGTCTTTCCTTGAGGAGCAGACTCAGATGCTAAAATACATTCCCATGCCTCTTCCCACAGCACTGCCACCAGCTAGAATTAAATTTTTGACAGTAACAGCAACTGTGTGTTTTTAGGATGTATTCTTTATTACTAAACTTTATCATCTAATATTGTTTCTCTGGATAAATCCTTCCTCATCCCTAACACTGGATTCTAGGAAAATAGTTTCCCAGGAATCTTCTCAGTTGAGGGTCAGGGACTCTAGCAGATTGCTATCAAACAAGTAAAATGTAAGTGAATATCCTCACACATGAGTTCATTGTTAAGAAACGATTTCTCTCCTTTTGACGAAGTATTCTCAGTGATCAGCACAGTTACAACTACACATATAGGCTTCAATAAATATTTAAGTGAGTAACTAACAATAAATAGCTTTTACTTGGGGCTTACGTTTGTCAACATGGTACAAAATACTTCACAGATATTGTGTCTTTTAATGGTACTCTTATTCCTATTTGATAGATAAGTAAACTGGACCTTGAGAGAGTAAATAATTTGTTCTAAGGTACGTAGTTAGTAGGTGACAACGTTAGGATTTGAACCAAAGAAACCTACATGCAGTGCCATAACTCTTAACCTGTATACTGTATTATCTCCCAATACTGAAAACATGCAGGAATGAATGACTGAATATCCCATACTTGATAAGAGACAGTCATTCTCTGGGTTAATTGTGCATCAAGAATAAAAAGCTAATTACGAGTACAAAGATGCAGGGCACTGCCCATTCTTATAGACAATTTGTTTTGGTAACAGTAACTAATTTTTACCTATTTTTGTACTTGAAATGGGATGGAGTGGGCTATCAATTTTTTAAACATTATTTTTAAACCCAACATATCTACATGATAAAAAGAGACTTAAGATGATGACTACTTCAGCAAAGAATGATAAGCGAAGCACCAGATGCTACATATTTTAAACTGCAAAAATATCATGGGAAGCCAGCTGTATCTTCTAAAATTTCATGATGTCATTGTATGGCTTCAGGATCTATTTAGCTGCTTTATAATCTTATTAGCTTATCTCTGCTTCCAGTCATGCACTAGGCCTTAATTGCATAGGTTTGTTTATAATATTGTTAGTGTTCTGGTCTCATATTTCATGCAAGAAGCATCTTGCTTACAGGCTAATGCACAAAAACTTGCCACCCTGAGCAAAACCTAGTGATCCATTGCAAACTGATATCACTGTCCCATTTTTCTGAAGAGGTCATCGTTTCCTGGCATTGAGCTATCACACTAGTGACTCAGAGTTTTTTATTTTATTCAACTTTTCCCAAAAGTTCGAGTCTAGGATGATGATTTCAAAGTGTGATGGAAGCGAAGTGTTTCAGTTCAGCAAGTTTCAATGTTACAGTGAAATTTACCTCGTTTTCCAGGAATCGGTTATACTACCAGGTTGAGAGAGATTTCAATTGTATTAGAGATGGAAATAGTTTTGGGTTTCTTACAGTTCTACTCTGAATTTCACTGTCCCATCTTTTTGCCCTCCAAATTTATTCATCATTTTATTGTCTCCAATCTACATTCTGTTACAGGTTAATATTTTCTTGTTACATAATTTTAGATAAGCCATTGTCAGATATTTTCTTGGAGATCTCGTAGAAATAATTGGGTTGTACCATTTTCAAAAGTTTCAAAAGTGGAACCACTGGCATTTACTGCCCAATAGCAGAGGATACTGCTCATGACCCTACCAGAACTAACTTGCATCTTCATAGAGAATGGGTGGCAAATTATCTTCATAAGACATTGTCTCTACCTATATCTCTGGTTAGTTGGGCAAGAATGAGGCCATCTTTCTTTCCCTCATTGCCTTCTGTGAGTAAAACCTATTAATGAAGACTCTTCTATGTACAACCAAATAATTCCAACTGGTCTGGCTGTTTGGGGGATGGGAATTGAACTGATTTGCTTCTGTAAGTGAGAATTCCAGGAGTTTCAGGGATGGCTTCAGCTGGGGCTGGTTTAGGCCAGAGCTCAAGCAGTGCCCTGGTTTTCTTCCTCTCAGTCCACTTCATGGCAGACTTAGCTCTCCACCCTTGGCATGTCAGCATCATTCTCAACTTCATTCACACAGAGAAGTGGCAGAAATCTCCAGCCTTTGAATTTCCCAAATTTCTAGACCAGCAGAAAAGGACAAATGATGTTCCTTGTAAGGACAACATAAAATCCCCCCGAAATCAATGTCACTGGCTTTGATTGGCCTGACTTGGCCATGAGCTCACTGGGAAGCAATTACTGTGGCCAGGAAAGCATGATGCTCTGATTGGCTCGTTCTGGATTCCAGGCCACCTCTGGAGTCCTGGTAGTGTTTTCTCCACAGGGGCCATGAGAACTGCAACTGGAGGAGCCAGTTCCCAAATAGATCAATTAGAAACAGTGATGAACTGAACAATGAGATCACTTGGACTCGGGAAGGGGAACATCAGACACCGGGGCCTATCATGGGGAGGGGGGAGGGGGGAGGGATTGCATTGGGAGTTATACCTGATGTAAATGACGAGTTGATGGGTGCTGACGAGTTGATGGGTGCAGCACACCAACATGGCACAAGTATACATATGTAACAAACCTGCACATTATGCACATGTACCCTAGAACTTAAAGTATAATAAAAAAAAAAGAAAGAAAGAAACAGTGATGAGAAGAGGATGAATGGATAGTGGCATCCACTAAACAGTGCCGTTTCAGTTATTCATCCGACTTATTAATCTGTTTGGATATTTTCTCTTTCTCTTTCTAGTTCTTTTAACAAGCATATTACACAGTCGGTGTCTGTGAGCCTCTTTGCTTCGGAGCTGTCATCCTACATCTGGCCTTTTTATATTCATTCTTGGATCATGTCCACATTTTGCTTTGTCTTTTTTACATATTATTAAATTTTGTTATCATTGTTTTCTTTGGTTACTGTCCTGAAACATCTAATTTCAACATCTGCTAATGTATTCACTTCTTCATATTATATTGCCCGGATTTGGGGATAAATATTGAAAAGTTGAATGAGTGGCCAGTTAGCATCTGAGTAGTCCTTTATGCAGATAATATTATCTTTTTGATAGCAACGGAGAAAAGTCAGTGTTTTGTAGTAAGTAGAGTGCATAGATGTGAAAGAATTAGGAATGAAAATAAAGAAATAAATTAAAAATATTGAAACATCTTAATTACTCTACTCAACCTTTTCTTCATAAAGCCTTTCTATATGTGCAATTAATAAAAATAAATTTATTTGAATTTTGCCTCCTCTTTATGGCCATGCCCACTGGAGCTGTTGATGAGCAGGAAAATGATTAAGAGGCAGGTGGCAGAGAAGCTAAGGATGTGAATCAAAGAGGCTAGATAATGCACAAGCTCAATAGTGAGTGCTAAATAATTGATACACAGGTGTATATGATACACAAACAGGACACTGATACACAGAGCAAAACACTATTGTTACTAATGGTCTCAGGTTAGCAGCTGCCATTCACCAGGAATGACTTTTTATATTCAATTCTTACAATACTACAGTCCATGTTTTTGAGCCAGCAGATTCTAAAATGACTTCTTCTAGAAGTCTTTGGATATATATTTTTCACTTGATAAAATAGCCATTAGACAATAATAGAATGGATACTGAAATCTGTCATGTATTTGCTTCAACAAAACCATCATATATACCTATTGTTAGTAGAACGCAGTTTTTGAAACCCAGAATGCCTCCATATGGTACTACATTCAAGAGATAGACAGCGCATACAGGGAAGGTAAGTCCCTCTCTGTCCTTCAGCTACCCAGTTCTCCTTTCCAGAAAAAATTGCTATTACCTGTTTCTTATGTATCCTACTACAGACAATGTTAGCATTTGCAAACATGTGTACCTCTACAAACATAAATGAATTTTTATATACATACTTTGTAATACATTATTAAGCACCTTACTTTTTCACTTATTAACATATGTCAGAAATTTAAAATGGTTAAATTACAAACAAGGATGTTGAAGACCAGGTTTCCAATATAAATTCTGACATTTTGAAGAGTAATATTGAAATTGCTATGATAGTAGGCATAAAATAAGCCAAAACATTCCCCTTGGCCCCCGGAATAAACGTATGAAAATAAATGTAAATTCAAATTCAAATGAGAAAGTCATTGTTACCTATCAAATAAGCAAATAATAACAACAATGAAATAGTTGTTATTTCAATATAAAATATATAATGCCTATGGCCAATTGCTGAAGCCAGAAACCTGAGAATCATTTCTAATTTCTTTCTCTGCTTCATCCACTTTTAATCTTTCACTAAGGGCTTCCATGTCATCCTCTAAAATATACGTATTAAATCTCCCCGGAGAACATAGCTGAGTTGCACTCAGACACTGTAAGATAATAATATTTGCTGTTTTAACCCACCATGCTTTGAGCTAATTTGTTTCACTATGATATGTAACCAATACACCTTTAATAGCACCTTGTTTTTTATAGTTATGGTATTTTAAAAACTCTGTCATTGATTGTTGTGATATTTATTATCTCATTTTTAAATGCATACCCCAGAGGGTAAGAATCTTGTGTATTTGGTCCCCAAAGTACCTGTGACATTTATTATAGTCCTGAAATTCAGTTGTTGAATAAAAGAATAAGTAAATGAATCGACATTCTATATTTACTGCCTATGGGAAAATGTAAACTGGTGTAAGCTCATCGTCTGTAAGTGAGTTTATCACTGTTATATCAAAGATTTTAACTTTGCCAACTCTTTGATCCAGCAATTTCATTGTTAGAAACTTATCCTGGAATATGAAAATTTAGATAGAATAAAGTTTATTGTAACTGTGTTTACAATAGCAGAATAGTGTAAACAATCTGTCCAACAATAGATTATTCAATTATGGTGCATCCTATGTATCCATTAAAAATAATGGTATAGAAAAATATTCGTTAACATAGAGCATATTCACTATATGTGCCTGAGTGGTGCAAGCAGGTTACAAATCATAAATATAACAATAGGTCCTGTTTACTGAGTGTTTAGTGTATGCCAGTCACTGTGATACACATCTTATGTGTGTGATGTCATAGGTATAACATATCCAGAGGGGTGTGTGTGTGTGTGTGTGTGTGTGTGTGTGTAGATTCAAAAGCATCAGATAGCTGCTTTTTCCAAACACTGATCTACATACTTGGAATATGTATATAGAAGGTTGTGTCACTAAAATGCCTCCAGTGATTATCTCCAAAAGGAAAGATGGGACTTGTATTTTTGCTTTTTGTTTCTTTCCCTCATTTTTCTACAGTGAGAAGGAACCTCAGGCCAAAATGCCAAAAAAGGAGAGTTGCCAAATGATACGGGGTACAGATACCAAACCTAGAAAAAGGAGCCAGAGAGACAAAGAGCCAAACAGTAGATCAGGGTTTGGGTCGGAATCCAGGACATGCCTAGAATAAGGAGCTATTGTTAATGGTTCTGCTGGGATATGCTGCCACTTCTCTAAGATAACAGGGATCCTGTACAGTCTGGGAAGGATTCTGGGTAGTACCTCTGCTAGGTACTGACATAATTAGGCATTTATGTGCTGCTCAAACTGAATGGTCTGTCAGCTGCAGTATGGCCCGGCTGGAGAGAAGGTCGCCAGGTCAGAGGACCTTTTAAAGAGGTGTCTGTTCTACTGAGCCCTGCTGGTTTGTGAGACCTGATATCTTCTTGGTGCTGATTGCTCAGGACTGGGACCTTCTGCAGGTTGAAGCATTCGAAGAGCATAGCCCATTTCACCTACGTATTCTGGTTGGTTTGGCTCTCCTAGTCTGCAGTGTTTAGATGCCTTGTCATCACTTGCCTGAAGACCTGACTGAAATTTGGAATCAATTGCCAGAATTGTCTATTCCTTGAGCAGTATTGATTTCAAGTGAAACAAAGTTTCTAGAGATATGGGCATGGAGATTTTGTTTGCTAGGATGCTCTTTAAGTATTAGCTGCAATGGTGATATCAACATAAGAATCAGAATTTTCAACTGTTCGGACGCTATAGGTTCTTTCATGGACCAGATTACTCATTTTAATTCCTGAGCTCTTTATTGGGGTGGTCAGAGTGAAAAAGTACGGCAAGAACCACTGTTTGTAGGTAGAAAATCATAGACATTGTTAGACATCCTTGATCATCCTTCCTTTCTATAATACTTGTGTTTCTAGAAATTCTACCTCCAAACTTAATATGTTTTATTGGCATTAGCGCAAAGAAGGTATATTCATATTATGTTTAGAATAGTCCTGATGTTTAGAGTTGAGGAAAGGAGGCTCATACGTATCAAGAAGATGTCAACATTTATGATTCTGTTTGGTTCAGAATCTGTAGAATCGTCTCTTGGGACACTTAATGGAATTACAGTGCATTCAAAAGTTTGGAAAACTGTTGTCCATTTGCCGTGCTCTCATATCAAGGGTTTAGCCTGCGAAGACTCAAGAGTCAGATGGAGTCAGATGATCCCAGCCTCTGTAAAGATAATCCTGGTGTAGGTAAGGATCCTCAGAGAGGATCTCATAATGGTTTGGCAGACATGGAAACAAACAGATTTTTCTGTTCTTTTTCAAAAGGGATACCATGGGGTCTAAGGAGTTTTTAATACAGAATATGTCTCTATATAATCTTGAGTACCTAGAAAGTGAAGATATGTGCTGAACAGGCACTTGTATATGGGCAAAAGAACCTGCACAGAGTAGTCCTGATTCCCAGTTTGTGTTACCAGGTTTTCCACCTTGGAGCCCCCGTGATGTTGCCTATCACGTGGGAATGGATTGGTTTTGGAACAGTTGCGAGGTCCACTGGATCAGTGTTTGGCCAAAGCAGTTATCTGATGCCTTTCAATTTACCAAGGATCAGAACAGGATGCAACTCCACTCTGCCTTTAATTCTACAGGGTGCAGAGCATTTGCCTCCCCTCACCACACTCTCATCCAGAATATGAACAAGGCCTAGCCTGCTCTCTTCTTCAGGGGACTGGGTAACTCTTAGATTGGGCCCCTGCATACAAAGATGCTCACGATCATAGAGTTACCCCTTCTACCTTAGACATTGAGTGCAGCCAGCACTCTTTAACCTTCAAATTTTGTCATCTAGTGCCACAGTCCACAGGTACCAGGCATAAAGACTAGCTATGACCTCAGGTATCTTGGAAGGATGGGGAGAGGGTAGGTCAGCAAGGTTCAGTGGTTGTGGACAGAATGGGTGATGATGCTCACACAGGATTGGCACAGATGTTTAACCCAATTGTTAATGTAAGTATTATTTATGTCAACAATGAGTTGCTAGTTAAGCATTCAGTACAAGTTCTTCAACCATTTCAGGAGATAATACCACTCAGTGTAAATTGCATTTAAGGACAAAAGAGCAGGTCAACAGACCCCCTGAATTATATATTTTAATCTGAGCTCATACTGGAAGCAAAAAGTCATCTGTAAGTACAAGTGCTTATTTTCGTAAATGTGTTTTTTTCATAAAACACAGTAGTAGCTAAAAGTTAACAGTTTACTTATAAAGCTATTAAAAGTTAAATAACTTTTCTATAGAAAATTAGTGCATCAGATATAGACCTGAAACTAAACCCCCAAATATCCAATATTGAGTCTTTTACCTGGCTAGATTATTGACCATCATATGGCTTAAATTTATCCTATTGATCTAGTAAGATAAAAAGAGATGAAATTTCCTGGAAAAAAGGTGGCTATTTCTTCAGTATCAATATTTTTATTTGACATCTGTCAAGTCAAACCCACATTTGTTTTTAGTTATTCTAAGTTATTAAAAACTATTATTTCATGCTATCATTTTGGAAGGCAAAACCATCGATCTTTCTGGAAAAATTACAATTAGGCATGTTTGATCACCCTGTTCCATGGCCCAGCTCTATCCATCTTGGAGGTAAAAAAAACTATAGAAAAGATGTAAGTCATTATTAAGAAAAATGGTTCTTCAAAGCTCTATTGATTGCCAAAAAAACTATTACTGTGAAAAGAGAAATCTTCAACTACTCCTAAAATAATTGACTGGACATATGTTATATGTGACCCAATGGCACGAAAAAGAATTTCATTTAATCAACAAAATAGATCTTTCACATAAAAGTTGGCCTCTTATAATGACATACAATAATCACCAATTTTATAGTGGGCTCCAATATTAAAGAAGCCCTTCTGAAAGCAATTGACTTTAAAGTGGTCTCTGTTTTAACATCATGAGATTCACCTACTGTCCAAACTAAATTGTCTCGGTCAGTTGCACGGTGGACTGGATGACCAGAAGGTCCCCAGGTTAGAAGAGCTTTCAGAGAGGCATCTATTCCAATAAGCCCTGTTGGTTTATGTGATGGTGGCATCTGCTTGGTGCCGACTGCCCAGGATTTGTACGAAAATTGAACAAAAAGGACAGCTACCTACAATTTTTTTAACGGATTTTTTTTTTTTTTTTTTGAAAAAAAGAGTAGATTGAGATTTAGAAATTATTGGCCACAATCTGAGAAGGCCATTTTTTAAACCCTCAATTTTTTAATATAAAAAAGAGGAGAGAATTGAATTAATAATGTCTAATTCCTTTCTTACCTCTCAGATGCTGTGATTTTGTTAATGCACACTAATGCTTGTTGATATGTTACTGATGACAATAGTTCATGTGTGTTCATCTGTTGAAGCATTTTCTTTCTCATCCAAGGTGAGATCACTTTTATCACGACTTTCAGTCTGTTTCTTTTATGAATAACTCTTTTGACTCAGTTTTGGCTAATCTAACCTTTCACTTAAAGTTAGCCGAAATGAAAATTTTGTGAACAAAAATTATTTCAATGTCAATAAAAGTAAAATAATGTAGGGCAACGGTTTTTCCCTTATTTACAGGAAATTTTTTGAGGACATGGCATTTGTGACCCAGCTGAGAATTCTCGTGGTTTATGTAGTGAGGGAGGGAAGAGACGAGAGATGCTATTTGCTCAGAAGTAATTAGCAATCTGCAACCACTCATCAGTGAAGAAATGAAACTAAAGCCACCTGTCAAAATTAGAACTATAAAAATACATTAACTACCATTAAGTATTATAAATAAATGGCCAGTTTAAAATAGAGTAGTTGCTGTATC
The DNA here is from genome assembly GCF_000951045.1 of Mandrillus leucophaeus. Lineage (NCBI taxonomy): Eukaryota > Metazoa > Chordata > Mammalia > Primates > Cercopithecidae > Mandrillus > Mandrillus leucophaeus. The sequence goes on from NW_012107264.1 coordinate 1,316,669, forward strand.
GAAAAATCAGGATAGTCTATTATTGTTCCCAAGTATATTTAAATAAGTATTACACAAGTATTCCCTTGATTTTCTCATTATCTTCACCCTGAAATTGATTCTGTGTCTACATGTGGCTACTGGATCAATTACTTTTAGTCAAATCTCTTTTAGTCCATCTTGATCATTCAGTTATGCCCAGCTAATCACATTGGTAACCTATTCGATGTGAATGACTCAGTGGAAAGACCACTGAAATCTCAAAGTCAGCTGTTTTCTCCATGGGTCTTCCTTCATATAAACACAGGACAAAGGTACACTTTGCATTCATTCATTTAAAATTACCAAAATGTCTCTAGTGTTCATGACTGCAGACTATGGAGTACAGATTTCAGGTAAGCTAGTTTTCTCTCAGATTGCCAAAGAAATGCAAAATTGCCTTTACTATTAAATTACATTTAACCATTCAATCTATCTCTAACTTCATTTCTTTCTTACATACACATGTTTAAAGTTATTTAAAGTAATATCTGCACAGCTGATATGGTTTGGCTGTGTCCTCACCCAAATCTCATCTTGAATTGTACTTCCCATAGTCCTCACGTGTCATGGTTTCCCCCATGCTGTTCTCATGATAGTGAGTGAGTTCTCATGAGATCTGATGGCTTTCTAAGTGTCTGCCATTTCCCTTGCTGCCACTCACTCTCTCCTGTCACCTTGGGAAGAAGGTTTCTGCTTCTGCTTCGCCTTCTACCATGATAGTAAGTTTTCTGAGGTCTCCCCAGCCATGCAGAACTGTGAGTAAATTAAATCTCTTCTCTTTATAAATTACTCAGTCTTAGGTATTCCTTTATTGTAGCATGAGAACAGACTAATACAACAACTGTATACAAATTTCAGAGAAAATTTTAAGAAAACAAAATTTACTTGTAATCATATTATTCAAATAACCATTAATATTTTACTTTGTTTTTTATCCTAACCTTTTTCTAAGACATAAACATATTCAAACGCATGCAAATACAAACAAATGTCTCCTGTCTATCATATTTCTCTATCCATGTTTATCTGTTTGCATATATGGATATGTATGTGCATGTATATGCATTGTATTATGAATGTAGTTTATTATTTTTCTTTTACTCCTTTTAGAAAATTTCAACACAGCGTCATGGGCAAGCCCCTATATTTATTAAGTAGTCTTCAAAAATCTAATTATACAGTCTGTGTAATATCATCAAAGTATTCACGATATTTTTAACATATTTCTTTATTATAGAATATTAGAATTTTCATTTTAGAATTTACATCAGTTCAATTCAATTTTCATTTAGAATTTACATCATTTTTGAAGACTGCTCCAAAGTTACATATCTGATAATTCTGCAACCATAACCAAATATTTACATCCTAATATTAATATTTATTATATTTAATGGCTCTATTATCTCCCTAATTGTAGTCATCTGGTCAGGACCAGAATGAGGGGATGTTCTAATGTCATTTCATTTTGATGACTCTATATATCAGTAAGAAAACAACTGTTCTTTTCTAAGCAAAAAGTTCTTTTCTCTTTAGTGCCCAACAAAGAATCCTCAATCTGCATATACTAGACGAGAGAGAAGTCAGTGGATTGACCCGTAAAAGAAAAAAAAATGAGCATTTTCCTTTCACTGTTACCTGGTTTATAGAAAATTAGAACATCTGCCAAAGGCCATGATAGCTTAGTCTATTTTAATATGGAAGTAGCATATATATACACACATATATATGGCTTTTGTCTTTTTCTGCACTAGAAAAATGAAATGTGGCATTTCTTTTCTGGGGCTGTTGTTGAAGTTTAATCCCTCCCTCCCCTCAAGGGAAGGAAAATTCAATTTCTCAGTTTCTTATGATCTGGTATCTGAGTTTAATGAATCATCAGGTTACATTATACAAGGGTTGGGAAGACACGGGAAGATGGGAATTTGTGTACACCATCGGAAGAATATAAACTGGTACAACTTTGGAAGTTAATGATGTCTATTCGATTTAAAGGTATATATTCCTTATAACCATCAATCCCATTCTCGGTCAGGTACAAAAGGAGCCAAATATATGAATGGTGTTCATCTCAGCATTGTATGATAAATAATAGCAAATAATAAATAAATAATTATTGCAAATAATAAATAAGAAATACAATACAAATAGCAAATGACAAATAACAAAAAGTTGAAAAAATAGCAAAAAATAAATATAGTAGCAAATAATAGCAAAATTTGGAAATCCTAAGTAACTACAAATAAGAGAATAGACTAATTATGATGTGTTTGTATAATAGAATTCCATACAGCAGTTACAAGGTATAAACTAGATGTGTAGGCAACAATATGGACAAAATTAACAAGTCATGATGAATGATAACGGTAAATCGCAGAAGTATATATGCACAATGATTCCATTCATATAATGTTTAAAAACAATACCACTTTCGGATTATGGTTATCCCTGAGGAGGCGGGGAGGGAAGCACAGAGGGATGGGAATAGAATGAGGGATGATATAAAGAGGTGTCAATCATGTCTCTAAAATTCTAGTTCTTAAAAAGAAAACAATTTCAGAAGCACATTTGGCAAAATATTAACATTTGTTATATCTGGGTGGTGGGTAAACAAATATTTGTTATATCCATCTCTGTAGTTTTCTGTATGTTTGAAATATTTTATGATTTTAAAATGCTTAAATATCATTTAAAAGTTCTCCTGTAAATGTCACGGAGAGGAGACTTAAGCATTTGTTTTGAGGTGTCAGGGGAGAAGGTAGGAAGGTGGAAATTGAGAAAACTTGGGAAATGGTGGGGAAAAGCTTTACTGCCTGTCACAGGAAATTGGCATCTCTTCAGGAATGGAGAGTACTTATGCACTGACACTTTCATTTGTCAAAAGCCAGGTGTGAATGACACGGACTTTGCTTAGTCTTTGTCTGTCTGACTATGCCAGGTGGACATCTCCGATAGTACCCCAGGATGGCCAGAAATAGGAAGGCCCAGGTTGTTTCATGCAAATGCTGTTGGAAAGTACATTCCCCTGGGCCCTAAGACACCTATTCCCAAACCTGTTACCACTGGCACACATGCCCACACAAAGTTAGCAAAGAATATAGTACAAATATTATTTGTTGGCAAAAAAGAAGTTGCTCATTTTATGCACAGTATTGGCAACAGTGTTAAAACTGTCACTTTGCTCACGATGAGTGGGATTGCAAATTGGGACAATTTGCCAATAAGTGTCATGAGCCTTAAAAGCACAAAACTTTCTGACCTTGTGATTCTTTATTCTAAAGAATCAGAAATGTGAAGGAGTTGTTCACAACAGTATTATTCATAATACACACTGTTAGAACAGCTTAAATGTCCGACAACACTGAAATGAACAAATTATTGTCATTACTGCAATGCAATGGAACATTCTACAATTGTTAAAAATAATAGAATACTTTGCAGCCATTAACAATTATAGTATTCGGCTGGGTGTGGTGGCTCATGCCTATGATCCCAGTACTTTGGGAGGCCAAGGTAGGAGGCTCACTTGAGACCAGCAACTTCAGAGCAGCCTGGACAACATAGTGAGACCACCATCCCCACAAGAAAATGTTAACAAATAGCTACGTGTGGTGGCATGTTCCTGTAGTCCTAGCTACTTGGGAGGCTGAGGCAGGAGGATGGCTTGAGTCCAGGACTTTGAGGTTGCAGTGAACTGTGATAGCACCATTGCACTTCAGTCTGGGTGATGGAGTGAGAACTTGTCTCTTAAAAAAACTAGAAGGTATAATATTGAAACATAGTTATCTACATGAGGAAAATATTCACAATATATTTTGTTCAAGAAAAAAATCACAATACAAACTGGAATATACATAATAATGAAAAGTTAACAAAATATATATGCATATTTATATGCACAAATGACAGGAAATATTTCAAAATGTTATTACCTTCTGATTTTTATTCTTCATTTGTTCATATTTTGCATGTGTCCTACAATAAACATGTTATAATAAGAACATTTAGAAGACAATTGGACACTAAAATAATAAACATTTTGTAGTCCTCCATTCACTTTTATAACAGACATTTTATGTAGAAAGAGAATTGGTCTAGGAGTCTAAATACGAGATCTTTCCTTCTTGTAGCATTTGCTTTGTATGTCTCTCTGGTCCCCAAACTTGTCATCTGTAAAACTGAGCCATATTACATACCCTACCTAGTGAGTTAATATGCTGGATTAGCACTCAGCATATGAAGGCCTGTGAAATCTGTGCTTGCTTCTTGTTTTAAGCTTTCCCTTCTTCAAATCCCTCCACTGCAGCCCATGGGGCTGCCTTTTCCACGAACTTCATTCGCCTATTCCTTTTCCTGCAACCCTCTTCCAACTCATGTGAAAAGCACAGTCTCCTCTTCCACAGCACTTGCCTCTGGTATTGCAATATATTTTCCCCATCATACCCACTAGACTGTGAACTCTTGAGGTTGTTTATGTTGTATTCTCCTTTATCCCATTAGTGCCTAGCACAATTCCTGACACATCATCAGGAAATATTTGTTGAGTGCATAAGTAAAAGAGAATATGTATTGTAAAAGCAATTTGCAAACTGCAACGTGCTGTAAAGTATTCCTTATTTCATATGTGCAAAGATCTCAACATTAAGCATGTATTCGTAATGCAATGCAGTATGTAAGGATTGAGTAACAAACTCAAGATTATAATGACCATTTGTAAATTTGTAAATTTGACTAAATCTTCTGGAGGTGTTAAAATGAACCAGAAATTTTCCTAGGCTGCACTACAAGGAAAAGTCAAAACAAACAATATTTTTGAGATATGGTTAAAAAGAAACCCACTAGGATCCAATATGAATAGCATATAATGTGAAGCATTTAGAGAGAGATGAGCAATATCCATACTACTTAGTGAGAAAGGCTTAGCTGGTGCCACCAGCATGATATCATGATTGTTAAGCATCCTCACAGTACAGGAGTACAAATTACAGCAAGCCACAAAGTGGGGTCATTGGTGCCAGTCTACTGTTATGAAAGCTAATATAACATGGGGATATACCCCTAAGCACAACATCCTGCAGTGGCCAGCAAACCATCTAGAAGCTAAAACTAAGCCAGGTCCACAGAAGGCTTTGTCCCACTTGGGGCCCTATATTTTTTAAGTGATTTGGAAAGTTGGAAATGAACCAGGGAAGAGCAACAAAAATAATTAGTGTTGGCAAATGGATCTGTGGGGAACAAAAGTGAAAAGAACTTGGAATTATTTGAGCTGAAGAAGAAATTGCTGCAGGGTGACCTCATAATCACTTTCAATGGATAAAAGGGTATCATAAGGATAGTAGGTGCCGGGATTGGAGGGAGCCAGTTCATTATTTCCCTCCTGACTTCTGGTTTCCACATTTCTAGAACAAAATTCAAAATGGGTCAAAACAACCAGGTGAGACATCAAGAATACAATCAACTTTCCTCCCCCAAAGAGTCATGGTTTCTATGTCAGAGGGTGCAACTTGGGCCTGAGATCTAAGTAACGTTTCCTGTTACTTTGCTTATTTCCTTTTCTCCATTCACAGCTCGGCTTCTACTACTCAACTCCACAAATCTTAATGCAGGACCCAGTCAAGGAGAGAGTTGGGTCTAACAGGTGAGATGCTTACCCACTGGCCCATGTATGCTTGTAGTTTGCCTCACATGTGGTTCAAGGAATAGAGAGAACCAAGCGAGCAGTTCAGGAACAAGCAGTGATTCTGCCCCAGTCTTTTTTTTCTTTTTTTTTTTTTAATTTAAAATAGAGAGCTTTATTCTTTTTTTTTTTTTAAACTTTTTTTTTCTTTTTTATTATTATTATACTTTAAGTTCTAGGGTACATGTGCATAACGTGCAGGTTTGTTACATATGTATAGCAAAAGCCAAAATTGACAAATGGGATCTAATTAAACTAAAGAGCTTCTGCACAGCAAAAGAAACTACCATCAGAGTGAACAGGCAACCTACAGAATGGGAGAAAATTTTTTCCATCTACTCATCTGACAAAGGGCTAATATCCAGAACCTACAAAGAACTCAAACAAATTTACAAGAAAAAAACAAACAACCCCATTGAAAAGTGGGCAAAGGATATGAACAGACATTTCTCAAAAGAAGACATTCATACAGCCAACAGACACATGAAAAAATGCTCATCATCACTGGCCATCAGAGAAATGCAAATCAAAACCACAATGAGATACCATCTCACACCAGTTAGAATGGCAATCTGCCCCAATCTTAACAAAAAGAAAAGTAGTAACAAAGACAAAGAGAGAGATAAGAAGTGAGTTTCTTCCCCAGCAGAGGAGCACGGCTGTTTTGCTATCTATAGAAATAATAGGGAGCTGTGTAACAGACATCACCCTCCGTCCACAACAGGAGCCAGGGGATCTCCATTTTCTCGGTCATAAACCAGTTTTCCAAAAGGAAGATTTCTCTTGAAAACAAAAATAATGCTGAATCTTTCTGAGAGAAAGAAATAGCTCTCTGAAGGACAATTTAAAATTTCCTGTGGAGAGTTCTGGCAATTACAATCATTGGACCAACATTGTTCAAAGTGGTTCCATGAAATATTAACAGGGGTCACATGAAAAATAGGGTCTGTGGTCAAATCCTTTTGTGAAACACTAGGTTAAACCAAGTTAAATCATTTTCTATACTAAAGGTCATAGTAAAACTTTTAATATTATAATATTTATTGTGAGGCTCCATGTTTTCCAGAATCTTTCTTCTTCTTGGCAGAGTATATCCTTTGGCTTGTGTTTCATAAAATATGCTTTGGAAAATGTAGCCTTAGATGGTTTCATTAACTTAACGTGGAGACAGAAAAGTTGGATCTCGTCTACAAGCCTCTTCTAGCTCTACTATTTCATGACTAAGTTTGGTGCAGTGACTCATCTTATTAGAAACTGTAATCACCACGTTTTGCCAAGCTGAAACCTACAAGTGATTGGTGCAACTTTTTTTAATGGAAATGAGACTTGGACTCAGCTGACTACATCTCACTGGGAGACAATACAGCTTTGTATTAACAGCTTATACTGACGAAACCATGAAAAAACACAATCCACATTTATTTAAGAATGTTTTGTTTATCTATACTTAGCAGCAACATGGTTGTTTCTCAGAAGGTCAGGGTAGGGTGCTCAGGAACTTAAGTTTAATATTGGGCATTGTTACTTTATTTTATTGCCATTTACAATGGTACTATGCCTTTACCTAGAAGGGGCACACAGCAAAAGTGTGGATAGAACAGAGGAAACTCATGGTTGCTTGTGCGTAACAAATAACATTATGGCTTTTCTTATAGTAACATCACACCACACTAGAGAAGAAGAAAGACTTTCTCTCACAAGAAAAGGACCAAAAGGGCCTGTGGTATCTTCTGTTTTGTGTTAAATAACAGCCTTATGTCAATTTTCAGATCCTGAAAATGTTCCCTTTAAAGTTTTCTGTTCTTACGGATAATAATGAAGTGGCATCTGAAACAACATAGTCTATTCAGGCGGTGCTTTGGCAGGAAGTAGCTGAAAGAAATTGCTTCCATAGGCAGAGAAACCTGCTGAGGCTGCAGGACAATTGTGGAAGGAGGACTCTCTCAGCTGCTTTAAGGGTTTTGCAGCTTGGTTGGTTAGTCCAGAAGATGGTAATTAAAAGATCCCTTCAAGGGAAAGAATAGCTTCAAGAAAAGCAAGATTTATGTGTAAATTAGGAGAGCATCAGGATTCAGGTGCCACATGCTGTACGTAGCTAGGAGTGCAGCGTCTTCTATGACTCACAGGCGTACCTGAGTGCTTCTGAGACAAACCAGTCTCATTTTATTTCTGGTGCAGAGCTCCAAGTTTCTTAAAAGTTGCTCCACTGTCAGTGGGTGTGTGCACCACCTTTTGCAAGAGAGCATGGAGAATGAGAGAGCATATTATATTTCCAGGTCTGATGTACTTGTCTTAGCTATATTGTTTTGAAGCCAGCATTTAGACTGAAGATTTATCAGCCGCCTTGTTAGTTATGTCAGTAAAAGAGTGGGTATGAAGCCCATCTTGAATGAAATGATGAGAATGAGGCATCTGACAGATAAATGAAAATTCAAGTGTGATTATAGGCACAGGAACAAGCAGTGGTTTTGCCCCAGTCTTAACAATTAGAAAAGTAGTAACAAAGGCAAAGAGAGAGAGAGATAAGAAGCGAGCTTCTTCCCCAGAAGAGGAGCTCAACTGTTTTGCTGTTGATAATGAAATTAAATGAAAATTCAAGTGTGATTACAGGCACAGGTAAAGGCTGGCCTCACGTTGCTAGGAGCTGAGATAGCCAGGTCTGTGATCTGAAGTTTGCCAGAACAAACAGAGCTAAATATACACATATTTCTCTCGCCCATGTAACCCTCAAGCCTTCACCTACTTTGCTGAGAAACTTAATGCTTTCAAACAAAGCTGTACACCTGAAACATAACCCATGTCTACACAAATACTAAACTTTCTACAGAACTGGAGTTCATCTAGTTACCAATGACCTGGAATAAATGAAAAGAACTGGGTCATGCAATGTCCTCTACACAGTCTATTTGCAACAAACTGACAGTACTGAAGACCACCAGGTTGAGAATGAATCAAGGAAATATTCACCACTTATTCTAGGACTTCAGGGAAAGAAATTATTTTTCTGTTGTACAATAAATACGTAGCCAGATAAATAAGAAATATAATGTTAAAAACAACAAATAATCCTTTTCTTCCCAAAAGTGTTGTAATCTATTCATGACTACTGGTACAGAGCAAGTCTCCAAAGCCAAGGGAAGCAAAAACTGTTTTCACCCAAACAAGCTGTCCCAATAGGAGGGTTTGCAGGGCCCTCAGTGAAAGAATAAAAATGGTTGAAGAGACAGCAATTGACCAACGGTGCCATGTGTAAGGAGTGATGAGAACACAAGATAACATCAAGAAAGACAAACGTAGGAATCACAGTATCCTTCAGGCTCGTCAAATAACCATCACTGTGGGTTTAAATGGTAATGTAAAATTAAGGTGACCTAGAGAAAAGTATGTAAAGGAAATTAGTAGGCATTTTACAGATTAGAAAATCTAAATGGCCTACAAATTTGGGAAAATATATTTCATGAACCAAATTAGTAGTAAGGGAGATGAAAAGCAAAGTAACCATGAGATATCACTACTCACTCATCAAATTATAAAAACAAATGCTTTATGGCTAGTTGCCAGTTGGGTTGTGGGAAAAAGGTCACCATTAGAAATTGCTGTAGACATATGAACTGCTTAGGTTATCTTGGGAAACACTTTGGCACTATCAATTCACATCAAATATATGTATTTTTAGACCTGCATGTATGAACTTCTCACTCAGTAATCCTACTTTGAGAAACTTTGCTGTATGAACTTCTCACTCAATAATCTTACTTTGAGACACTCTGCTATAGGAATGAAAGCACTGGCCGGGAGTAGTGACTGATGCCTGTAATCTCAGCACTTTGGGAGGCTGAGGCAAGAAGATCACTTGAGGTCAGGAGCTCGAGACCAGCCTGGCCAACATGGTGAAACCCCATCTAGACTAATACACAATCTAGACTAATAATACAAAAATTAGCTGGGTGTGGTGGTGCCAGCTGTAATCCCAGCTGCTAGGGAGGCGGCAGCGGGAAATCGCTTGAACCAGGGAGGTGGAGGTTGCGGCGAGCTGAGATTGTGCCACTGCACTGCAGCCTGAGCGACAAAGTGAAATCGTGTCTCAAAATAAATACATAAATAAATAAAAATAAAAATGAAATGAAAGCACCAACCGTATAAAGGTGTTGATTACATCACTGTTTTTGGTAGCAAGTGAGAATGTTTATATACTTGCAAATATGTATGTTTGCAAATGTTCGATTAAGAGAAAGAAGTGGAAAGAAGGAAGAAGGAAAAGGGAGGGGAGGTAGATAATATCTAAAAATTAAATTGTTCATGAAATTTTAAAAAGTCATGTTACTATGATCATATACCATATAGATCATATACCATATAGATCGGTCTATATAAACACAGAAATATTAGGAGATGGAGATGGTTACTGAAATGTTCATGCGTTTCCAAGAGGTGCAACCTTAGGGAATTTTTTTTCTTTTTCTCATGTTTTTGTATTTCTTTTTTTAAACAATCAGCACATTATTTTTACATCAGAAGAACAGAGAAAGGTGTGCTTTTGATTAGCTAAAAATTTTAACGTAAGATTCTAATATTGTGTCTATAAAATGTTTTATATGGAATAGTATGAATTGTACAAATTACCAATGAAGGCAGTGGAAGAGGGCCTGGGGAGAGGAGTGTTTTAGCCAGAGTGTGCATTCTTTTTATTTCCTGCACTCTGCATCTATTCAAATCTCGTCTCCTGCCGAGGGATTCAGTGCAGAACTAAAATATGATGACTTACTTGGCAACAGCAAAAAAAAGAGCATTTACTCAAATGCAATAAAGATAAGCAATAAGTTTCAGTGATGCATATAGTATGTTCTCTGCTCGCCTGCTTGTTCTTTCTTCTCTCAGCAGAAGTTCAACTGAAAATAAGCTCAAACAGCAATTTGCCAAATTAGCTAGTCACCTCACTTGTGACCAAATCACATCCTACAGAGATGCTGAACCCCAAGTTTTTGCTCTCTGGAATATACATAATTTGGAGTCTTTTCACTTAGTAAATGAAGGGGTAACCTGGTAAGTTCAAGTTACTTTGAAATGAGACGTAGAAATAATACTTGTGTATAATATCCACAGATAATTCCCAAGTTATTGTTCCCCAGTCTACCACCCTTCCAAAAACAGCCATGCAAGAAATATACATTTTTCTCTTTCTCTGTCCTTTTCCCAACCTCACAAGGAAGTAAAATGATAAATGCTTATTGAAATCCTAAAAAGCAAATTGCAGGAAAAAAAATTAAAAAGAGGACATAACTTAGATAAAGCAGTGGATAGATAATTAAGAATTTGATGTATGATGCCATCAACCTTTACCCAAGAGAGACTAAGCACATTTCTCTTTTGTTTACGTGCTTCTTCTCTTTTTCTGATTAATCCCCTGGTTGACAGTGTTTTGCCACTCTAAACAGCGCTGACCCAATCGCCATGCACAGAAGTCACTCTGTGTAGAAGTCTGGGGCATTCTGATTGGCCAGCATGAACCCATGTGTCAACCCTTTGGCAGAAGAGACTGTGTCTGTAAGCTTTGCCATCAGGGAGATGGGCAGCTCCCAAAAAGAAAAAAAAAAAGCGCTATGCAAATCAAAAGTCTTAGGTGTTCCCTGTGTTGAGGTATACTTGAGAAGTAATTTTCTGGGTGTTACCACCAATGTAATAACTTTCTTATTCTATCTTTTAGCATATTTGATAAGTACAAACAATATATAAATGCAAAAGAATTGATTCTTTTCATAGGGATCCAGAGTGAAGTTTTATCCCATGCCCTTATTTTGAAAAGTGATTTCTAGTGGTGATCCCTATTGTTATTCTTGTTGGCCACCGGTAGCACAACCATCTATCTTCAGAAGGGTTGACACTTGATTTTTATGATAAATGGTCTTTGGATTATGCTGTTAGGAAAATCAAAATATTACCCATTAGTACTCCTATTTATGGATTAAAATTCTCCTGTAAGATTTCTCTCCATGTGAACACAAAAAGTCCTTTCTTTTTGAAAATCTATCCCAGCAATTAAAATAGTTATCCTTTCCAGATATCAAGCCACCCCTCAGACTGCCTGTATTAGTTACTACTGCTGTGTAACAAATTATCATAATCTTAACAGCTTAAAACAACTCCTATTTATTATCTCACATTTATAAAACTCAGTAGTCCAGGTAGACTTTGTTAGGTTCTCTAATTGGTTGGTTTCCAAAGCTGAAATCAAGGTGTTGACTGGCTTGGCTGTTACGTCGAGCCTTTGGGCAAGAATCCACTTCCAAGCTCATGCAGGTTGTGGAAAAAATCTAGTTCTTGTGGTTGTGAGACTCAGGTCTCCATTTCTCCATTTCTCTTTTCAGCTGGGAGCTACTCTAGTTCCTCGAGACTGTTCCAGATTTTTTCTTACGTGGTTCCCTCCATCACAGAGCCAGCAATGCTGCAATGTGTTAGTTTTCATGTTTTGAATCTGTCTGACCTTTTTAAGTGCCACTTGTTGGAGAAAGTGCTTTAGTTTTAAGGGCTCATGTGGTTAGATCAAGCTTACCCAGATCATCTCCCTTCCTTGTCAACTGTGCCATATCATACAGCATAATCATGGGAATGAAATCTCATGGCCTTTCTAGAGATGAAGGCAGGGAATCTTTGGGGACCATTTTAGATATTCTGCTTATCACCTGCCTACTACTAATACTACTACAAGCCAACATTGATTCAATGCTTGCTAAGTGCTTGCTAGGTGCTTTGTATGGATTATCTTATTTAATATCTAGAGTATTTTTAAATTGGGTGCTGTTGTGAGTTCCATGTTTGGATAAGGAATCAGGTTTAGGGCAATTAAATCCTTGTTCAAGATGACAAGCCCGGCCTGGCGTGGTGGCTCACGCCTGTAATCCCAGCACTTTGGGAGGCCATGACGGGCGGATCACAAGGTCAGGAGATTGAGACCATCCTGGCTAACACGGTGAAACCCCATCTCTACTAAAAA
>NW_012107264.1:1335667-1337817 GCF_000951045.1 Mandrillus leucophaeus
TCCAGCTATGACTTACAGAAATGCTTGCTCATATGCTCTGTCATTCTTGGTCTTTATTTCAATAAAAATTGCCTGGGCACCTACTGTGTTTTAGGGAATACACCAGGTGCTAATGACACAGTGGTGAACACAAAGGTGTGCCTTTTAAAATTTAGTCTGGGGAGGGCAGATATTAAACCTTATGTTACACCAATGGAATGATGTAGTAGCCATTGTGATGGACTGGAAGAAGAAACCTGAAGTACCTTGAGAACACATGGCAGTGGCCAACACAGTTAATTTGGGGAGACAAGGAATACTTTTCTGGCGAGGGTCAAAGGGTAAGGCAAGGGACTGATGGTCCCAGCAGAGGGGAAAAGATGGATGAAGACCCTGATGCATTAAGATAAAAACAGTTCATTTTGAAATAAGTATCGACTTACAGGAAGTGACAATAATAGTACACAGAGTACTGTGAGCTCCTCACCAGTTTCTCCCAATGGTGGCATCTTCTATGACTATGGTATAATATCGAAACCAGAAAGTTGACATTGGAACAATACTAGTAACTAGACCACAGTCTTATTCAGTTTTCATCAGCTTTTACATGCAATGTGCTTGTGTGTGTGTGTGTGTGCGCGCACATGTGTGTGTGTTTATAGTTCTATACAATTGGACCTCTCGTAGAGGTTCATATAACCACCACTGCAATCAGGGTACAGAACTGCTTCGTGACTACAAAAGATCTCCCTTATGCTTTTTTTTTTGGAGAAGGACCAACCCCTCACTCTTGTCCCTATCCCCCAGTAACCACGAATCTGTTCTCTATCATAGAGATGGAGTTTTGTCATGTCGAGAATGTTGTATCAATGGAATCATACAGTATGCCACCTTTTGAGATTGGTTTTTTTCACTAAGCATAATGTCCTTGAGACCAATCCAAGTTGTTGTGTGTTATCAATAGTTTGTTCCTTTTTTATTGCTGAGTGGTATTCCATTGCATGGATACCTTCGTGTTTGACTCATTTCTGGACATTTGGGCTACTTTTGGTTTAGGGCTATTACAGATAAAGCTGACATTAACACTTTGTACCCTAATGCATTTTAAGGAATGGGAAAAAAGGCACACAAAATGAGGCTTGTTGGGGGCCAAATTATGCGAAGCCACAAATCCTTTCTGGGTATACACTATAAAAGTACAAAAATGAATGAATAAGTAAGAGGAAACTGAATGTAAACATGGAGTGTTTTAAGGACTCTGACTTTTGGTGTTATATCAGTATCCAGATGGCTGCCTTTTATTTTCCATTTTTTAATCTAACTGTTTGCACATAATGAGGTGGTCAGATTTGAATACTAGCTTGCAGATGGATTGGGGGTACTCTATACTTGAGACAGCTAATTAAAACATAATTCTAAAAACAGGCTTGCAAAAACTTTTCTTCCCTCTGTTCACTTAGAAAAGACTTATATTTAGCATAAGAATGTTATTGGAAGCACCAAATTGAAAACTGTCAGCTCAGATTCTGCAATCTAAAGAAGATTCTGCCTACTGGTGTGTTGATGAAGAATGTAGAAAAACAAATCAAGAAAGCATGAGTGTACTGGGTTTTCTTTAACTCAACAGACATATAGCGTAATGGGCTGTGAGAATTCTGATCCAAGCCACAGGTCTGCCACCAAATACAAGGTATGAATACCACGTTACGGTGAAGTGAAAGAGGGAAACCACCAAGATGATTTTAGAATAAAATCAGCCCTATCTGATTGAACCCAACCTATCAATACAGTTTTTCCTAAAGGACATTATGCTCATTTGAACGTCTGGGCCTCTGCCTAAGCTTTTCCTGTTCCTAGTATGCTGTCTCAGTTCCTTTTTGCAAATCCGAATCTTATAAAGCCTTCAAGGTATAATCTAGAGCTTATTCTTCTTTGAAACTTGCCCTTACACTGATACATTTCTTGACTGATTTCCTGTCATAGAGCTAGGGTAGTACAGCTTAATACTTATTGGCTGTGCAATTATTGTATTATTTAATCATATATGCTGAACCAAATTTCTTCCACTTAAATGTAAAAGTAAAATAACAAAATATAAAGCTTGAAAAGTAGGGGGTGGTGGTGGGGTGGAAAAACTCATAATATCATTACCCATATATTTTCTTCCAAAA
>NW_012107265.1:0-552 GCF_000951045.1 Mandrillus leucophaeus
TGTGTGTGCGTGTGTGTGTGTGTGAGCATATTAGAGTTGTTATTAGATTCTCTCCAATTTATGATATATTTTATATTCTTGTGAAACTGTCTACAGGAGTAGGTTCTACTATATTTAAGAAATAAGAATGACTTTTTTAAACTTAGAAATGATATTTTAAACATAAAATGATATTTCTTATTCAAAAATATTTCATAAATTATATAAATAGCAGATATTTAAGCACTTGTTATCTTTCCTTTCAGCTACACTCATATTAAAATAATGAATCTTTAAGCTGCTTTAACTTTTTCTCATACTATTTGGTATAACATTTTCTTATATAAATGTTTTCAACTTTTAGATCAAATATAGTAACATAATATTACAATATGAGGGCATCAAATAAAAATCACAGAAATAAGTGAATTAATATTTATGTGCATAGCAATATTTTTTAGTATAATACAGTCACAACTGAAGTATAAATAAATGATCATATGCTGTTTAAATCATAGGTTGTTTAGCTTGAGGACTGCCATGTATTGCCATCTACAGTAACAGCTACTTCTT
>NW_012107265.1:4082-5744 GCF_000951045.1 Mandrillus leucophaeus
TGTAAGTTTTATGAAAATTCCTTCGTCTCTCTTAAACTTGAGCTTCCCAAATCAAAGGTCTGAATGTGAGTTGGGAATGTTTTGAAAAAACAAATACAGTGATAGCTACCGGAAGAGACTTTAAGGTTGTAGCAGACAGACCATAGAGTGGTCCCTGGGGACCCCCACTTGTTTATTATATAATGCTTGAAAGCCTGGAAAAATTGTCTCCTAATGTTTGTGGGCAGCAGAACTTCTAATGATAGACTTATTTACTTAGCTAAAGAGATTTCCAAACAAAGTGTTGAAGGTACCATCTGGTTTCTTACTCCTGCTTATAGTAAAATGTGTGTGTGTGTGTGTGTGTGTGTGTGTGTGTGTGAGAGAGAGAGAGAGAGAGAGAGAGAGAGAGACTTGAGGAGAAAACTATGAAGCAAAAAGGAGCCAGGAACCAGGACTTGATGAATTTGAAAATTCTCATCATATCAAAATGGAAAAGATGCTAAAATTCAGATATCACTTCTGAAATCTTGACAGAGAGAAAAAACCAAAGATGTGGCTGTGTTAATTCTTGCTAAAACTTAAGAAAAAAAAAAAAGTTAAAGTTTTCAGTCACAAAGACCCTTTGAACAGTTTAAAGGTGTGTCTCATAGCTCCTCTTAATCAAATCATAAGACCTACAGGAGGCTTAAGGGCATTGACCCTTACCCATCTCAGCAGGAGGTTAAAAGAGAGAACGGATTAACTTGAAAAGATCTCTAGAGGTAAGTTTTGTCAAATCGAGTAAACCCCACTTAAAATCCATGGGAGACCTACAAAGTTTTTGTGAAATTTATTTCATTAAAAACACTGCTCCATAGACTGAAAGGGACAGAGAGAGTTTAAAATGAAAGAAAGTTGTTAGATCTCTAAAATTCTACTTATAGGAAGCAGGCTGATAAAACCATTTAGCAGCAAAAGTTCTACCTTCCATGAAAAAGGAAGACTCCATAGGGTAGATCTTAACGCCATGGAGGGGAATTCCAGGTCTTAAACAGTAATGAAGAAATGACAAACATTTACCTATTTGTATTTAAGTTCTAAGTGAACCACTGATCTTCTGCTTTCCATTTTACCTTCTTTTTGACTGGGAATGCCTACAGCTGTTATTCTATTTTAGTCTTACCACTTTTTTTTTTTCTTTTTTGAGATGGAGTCCTGCTCTGTCACCCAGGTTGGAGGGCGGTGGCGCGATCTCAGCTCACTGCAAGCTCCGCCTCCCGGGTTCACGTCATTTTCCTGTCTCAGCCTCCCGAGTAGCTGAAACTACAGGCGCCCGCCACTACACCCGGCTAGTTTTTTTGTATTTTTAGTAGAGACGGAGTTTCACCGTGTTAGCCAGGATGGTCTCCATCTCCTGACCTACTGATCCACCCGTCTCAGCCTCCCAAAGTGCTGGGATTACAGGCGTGAGCCACCATGCCCAGCCTAGTCTTACCACTTTATATTAGTATACTAGGGGTTGAAAATTTGTCTCTTTGGTTTTTTAGATCCACAGTTACACAGTAATTGTCTCCTGGGAACTGTACTTAAAAGATTACAACCAGATGCCTTATCTGCACCTGGGCCTGGTTTAGATGATGAAATTTTGAACTTTGAACTTGATGCTATAATGAACGACACTCTTGAGAACTTTGGAAGGTA
>NW_012107266.1:0-508 GCF_000951045.1 Mandrillus leucophaeus
GAAAAAATATAAATCTGTAAGGTATCATGAAATCATATTTAGTAGGGTATCCAGAATGCTGAGAAGAACTCACTAGGCTAGATCTGCTTTAAGATATTCACATTATCACATTCATTGCTAATCCCTTCCCTGTGTCAGATGTCATGAGAATGTCCTGTGTTTGTTCCCTTGAGATTGCAACATCAGTACAAAATCAACTAAAGAAAGAGATTGGAAATAGCCAACATAGATGTGGTACGATCCTGTATCTTTTTTTTTTTTTTTTTTTTTGACAGAGTCTTGCTCTGTCGCCCAGGGTTGAGTGCAGCGGCGCGATCTCGGCTCACTGCAAGCTCCACCTCCCAGGTTCACGCCATTCTCCTGCCTCAGCCTCCTGAGTAGCTGGGACTACAGGTACCTGACACCACACCCGGCTAATTTTTTGTATATTTAGTAGAGACGGAGTTTCACCATATTAGCCAGGATGGTCTTGATCTCCTGACCTCGTGATCCACCCACTTTGGCCTCC
>NW_012107266.1:558-1661 GCF_000951045.1 Mandrillus leucophaeus
CTCCCAACGTGCTGGGATTACAGGCCTGAGCTGCCGCACCCAGCCCTGCATCTTTTTAGACAAAATTTAAAAAGGCCAGGCACAGTAGCTTAGGCCTGTAATCCCAGCACTTTGGGAGGCTGAGGTCTGTGGATCACCTGAGGTCAGGAGTTCGAGACCAGCCTGACCAACATGGTGAATCCCTGTCTCTACTAAAAATACATAAATTAGCCAGGAGTGGTGGCGCATGCCTGTAATCTCAGCTACTCGGGAGGCTGAGTCAAGAGATCGCTTGAGCCCAGGAGGAATAAAAAGAATATAGGCTGGGGCGGTGGCTCACACTTGTAACCCCAGCACTTTGGGAGGCCAAGGTGGGTGGATCACCTGAGGTCAGGAGTTCTAAACCAGCCTGGCCAACATGGTGAAACCCCATCTCTACTAAAAACACAAAAATTAGCCAGGCCTGGTGGGGCATGCTTGTAGTCCCAGTTACTTGGGAGGCTGAGGTGGGAGAATCACTTGAACCTGGGAGGCAGAAGTTGCAGTGAGCTGAGATCGTGCAACTGCCCTCAACCCCTGTCTCTTATACACATCTGTGGATCACCTGAGGTCAGGAGTTCTAAACCAGCCTGGCCAACATGGTGAAACCCCATCTCTACTAAAAACACAAAAATTAGCCGGGCCTGGTGGGGCATGCTTGTAGTCCCAGTTACTTGGGAGGCTGAGGTGGGAGAATCACTTGAACCTGGGAGGCAGAAGTTGCAGTGAGCTGAGATCGTGCAACTGCCCTCCTGCTTGGGCAACCAAGCAAGACTAAGGAAAAAATATATATATATATACACACACACACACACACACACACATATATATATATGTGTGTATATATATTTACTAAACATTTATTTTTAGTTTTCTTACATTATTTCCAAGAGGAAGGTAGGTTTTCATAACTAAAAAAATTATAACACACTTGAACAAACCTAGATATAACCCCAAAAAATGCAAAAGAGTATAAACTGAGTTCAGAGATAGAGAGGCTTTGGAGTTGAATAACTAAATTGTTCACGGGTATCGTCATGGTCCAGATTGTCTATCTCTTGTCTATGATCTTTAGCATGTGTTTG
>NW_012107267.1:0-798 GCF_000951045.1 Mandrillus leucophaeus
GCATTCAGCCACAGTATAATTTAAAAGCCTTCCGTATTCTGCTCTGCAAATTAATTTATTCATTTAAAACTTACATTATTTAAATGAATCCTAAGGACCAACCTAGACTTCAGATTTTAAGGATACATCTTTATCTTCACCAGCGCTAATAATTCCTCAGCTGTAGTCAGAATGATGATCCCTCCTATGGTGTGAAGTTAGGCAATAAAAGTATGAAGTCTGCAATTCTGTGGCTCCAGTGATAGCCAAAATTATGTAATCTATTTCATAGGGCAAGTTGGGAGGTATTTAAAAAGTACTTAAAGCAGAACCAGGAATCTGACACGTTCTGTTTACAGGTATCTAATTTTGTTGTATATTTATTTATATATTTATTATTTTTTGAGACAGAGTCTCACTCTGTCACCCAGGCTGGAGTGCAGTGGTGTAATTATAGTTCAATGCACCCTGGATCACCCAGGCTCATGCAATCCTCCCACCTTAGCCTCCTGAGTAGCTGGAACTACAGACACATGCCACCACACCCAGCTAATTTTGTACTTTTTGTAGAGATGGGGTCTCACTCTGTTGCCCAGGCTTGTCTTGAGCTCCTGGGCTCAAGCAATCAATCCACCTCCATCTGCCAAAGTGTTGGGATTATAGGCATGGGCCACCCCACTTGGCCTGTTTGTTTTATTTTGTTTCTATAGCAAATAGGCCATATATATGCATGGAGAATGGAATTTACTAAGTCTTGCTTTTATAAAAATTGTACTATGCTAAAAAAGTTATTGAAAATATTATATAATCTGGATTTCA
>NW_012107267.1:4043-5591 GCF_000951045.1 Mandrillus leucophaeus
AACTAATTTTGGACTGTAATCATGGTTACAAATATAATATACTTTAATTTTGTTGAGTTAATATGAAATAACTCCAGTTTATGAATGTAATATTGTCTGGAAAATCTGGGAAATGAATAAATGCCTCAGGCCGAGTCTCTATCTTCAGAGATCTTTCAGTCTATTGTAAAGATGAGAGCAATTTTTAATGTTTTTTTTTCTGTGTAAACACTTTCTTACTCCTTCCCAAACTCTATCCTATCCCCATCCTGAAGAATCATGTCAATAGCTCTAAAATGGCAATTTGTAGATATTTTAGTATACTTGCAACACATTTTCTTATTTCAATAAGTAAAATTACCCAGCATCAATAACATTCAATGCCTTGAACAGACATTGTCCACTCAGCCTCGTAATTCATGTATTCATGCGTTACCTAATTTGTTTATTAACAGACATTTCTTGAGCCGTCATGATGAACAGATTCTTGATGGAGGTAGGCATACTCTCTGCCCTCTAGGAGCTCATGATTTACTTTCACAAATTAAAGAAAATGCATGGTCATACTCTTACAGTGCATTGCTACAAATTATTAATAAACTAAAAATGAAACAAAAACACCAGCACCACTAATAATAATGTAATTAACTCCATCAGAACAACTTGCAAAGTAATTCACAGAAAAAGAGACGTATCAGCTTATCTGTGAAGAATGTGTAGTAGTTTCTAGAGGAGGAGAAGTAAAAGGAGAAGCAGCAGAAGGGAAGAAGCAAATAGGAGAATAAAAAGAAAAATACTATTATAAGAATCTGGAGAACATGGGAACATAACCTAGTTAGGGATTTTGAGAATTAAAACACATTTTCCGCCAGGCGCTCACGCCTGTAATCCCAGCACTTTAGGAGGCCGAGGCAAGCGGATCACGAGGTCCAGAGATTGAGACCATCCTGGCTAACATGGTGAAAACCCATCTCCACTAAAAATACAAAAAATTAGCCGGGCATGGTGGCGGGCGCCTGCAGTCCCAGCTACTCCGGAGGCTGAGGCCAGAGAATGGCGGGAATCCTGGAGGCGGAACTTGCAGTGAGCCGAGATCGCGCCACTGCACTCCAGCCTGGGCGGCAGAGCGAGAGTCCGTCTCAAAAAAAAAAAAAAAAAAAAAATTAAAGAAAAAAAGAATTAAAACACATTTTCATGATCTGTCTCTAATAGACGGGTTCAGAGACTTTGTTTATGTTAATTCGAAAATATGTATACAAGGTATAATCAATGAAAGACCACAATATTTATGTCTGAATCGTGTGGCTTCTTTGGACACTAGAGCTGGTAATTGGCATTTCTGGTTTTCTTTCAGGACAAATAGGAAGATTGCACTTTCCCTTCCAGATTGCCTCCTTAAAGTTCAACGTTGCTTTTTGATAACCCAGAATTTATTGTGGTCTTTACTACATCCCAAAATATCTCCAAGTAATTGTGACACAGTTTTAGTGTTCTACCTCCCCAAATTTATAATTTCCATCTTGTTTGATGAAAATATGTTCTCCCTTCCCTAATGTATTTAGCTCTCTT
>NW_012107268.1:0-1277 GCF_000951045.1 Mandrillus leucophaeus
CATCATTACAGCTTAGTTTTGCCAAGTTGCATATAAGTAAAATCATATATATTTTTTAGTTTCTAGTTTATTTTACTCGAGATAATGTTTTTGAAGTTTATTTGTATTGCCATACCAGCAGTTCCTTCCTTTTTATTGTTGAGTAGTATTCTCTTGCACAGATATATGTATTTGTGACTTTCTCTAGAGAGATTGCTTATAAGTTTTTCATCAGATCCTTAGAAAGGTATGCTGTTCCAAAGTATAGTAATCCGTGCTTTAAATATAGCTTACAGATCCCCTTCCCTGTTTCATCTCTAGGGAAAGACTTGCTATGGATAAGTAATAAAATAATGCCATCTGTGAAATGAAGGTAGTTCATTGTACTAGGTACTGGAGTTTTAATTGACAAAAATGGCTTGTAAAAACCACATATCTGTTTGTCTCATAGTCCTTTTTCTATCATATATCTATCTTGGAATGCAGAGTTTCATTTGGAAGGCCATTCTCTTCTGCAAACTTTGAAAAGTCAATTAACATCAAAGTAAGGCCAAGAGCCAGGTTCATAGAGTGAAGCAAGCTTCTTAAGCCTGTCCTTATTAAGCTATTTGGATAAATGGTGAAAATCATTATTGGGAGATCGCATTGTTTCCCAGGTTAGCACATTAACAAAGGATATATACAAGAAATTTAAGGCCAATAGCCTAATTTTCAATTAAGAATATATCAGGCAAGAATATTCTTTGCAAAAAATACATCTCTTGAAAAGTTAATGAGAGTACTGTTACCTATCAATTATCAAGGAATTAACCCTTTGAGAGGACTTAGTAATCTTATCATGAGTAAGGCCATATATTGAGAAAACTAAAACAACGAAGATGGAGATAGAACTCTGAGCTCATCAAGTCAACTGTCTTCTTTATAACCAATAAAAAAATGAATTGTCTTATCCACATAAAAGATATGTAAAAAGTAATTGTCAAATCAAAGTAGTACTTTAAAATTTCCAATGTTTAAATATTTTTGTTTCCCCCATCAACACCATGCTTGAAAATTAAACTTAATGGAAATTGCCTGAAACTCTGAAAGGCAGCCTGGATTTTTATATTTATTTATTTACTTTTTGTTTATTTATTTATTTATTTATTGAGATGGAGTCTTGCTCTGTTGCCCAGGTTGGAGTGCAGTGGCGGAATCTCCGCTCACTACAAGCTCCATTGCCGGGATTCACGCCGTTCTCCTGCCTCAGCCTCCCGAGTAGCTGGGACTACAGGCATCCGCCACCACGCCCGGCTAAA
>NW_012107268.1:3927-5278 GCF_000951045.1 Mandrillus leucophaeus
TTTTTTAATATTCAAAAGTGAATTTAAAAGGTTCTAGAATTTTCATGAAATGGTGCCTTATTGTAGGAAAGGGAGATCTGACAGCATATTCTAAAGCCACTGATATAAAGAAAGAAAACCATGTTCTGGATTACAGTCTGCCAAGTCCAATCCATTAAATAATTTCATCATGAATAGAATAAGCCCAGTAAAAAAGTTCTGATGAAGTCTACGTTAAATAATACGCAGCCCAACCCCAAAGGTGTTCTACCTGTTATAGGACAATGCTGTAATTCAAAGTCTTCAAGCTATCTGACTTAGTGAAGAATATTGAACAAAGCAAGTAAAAAACATACCTATCCAGAGGTGAGCAGAGACATAAACTGTACAGCTGAAGGCATGAAGGAAAGGTATACAAATATAAACTTGTTAATACTGTGCGGTCAATTTTGAAAAAGGGCCGGAAAGTCTTCTGAAGGAGGAGTAAGAATATCTGTTCATTCTCATCATCTTTTACTCCTTTATCTCTGCGGACAAGACCCCGAGGAAGGTGGTATTAAGAGGCTTACAAATTACTTTTAAATGTGGGACTTGAGAGCCACCTGAAAAAGAGTAGAAAATCTCATCAACTCAATCACAAGGGTTTATATTAGTCCTAGTGCTGAAAACTGAGGCCAGTACAATTGGACCAGGATTGTAGTAGCTGTGAGTTACACAGTTGATTTTCAAAGATCTGTTTCTACATCTGATACATAAGATTTCTATTTATCTTTCACTGTACTTTTAGTTATTTCTACTACCCAGAAAGTACTTTAACAACGATTTTTAAATATTTTTTAATATATTGCCTTTCTCTGTATGTTGCTGTTTTATCAGAAAATACAAAGTTCACAACGTACCCTTGTTCAGTTTCACACTACTGTTCTTCTCATTTATTATAGTTGGTATCTTCTAACTGTGGGGTTCCATTTCCTCAGTCGTGGTTCTTGGTTCCTTGGCAGTATTACATGTCTTTGAATTTTTGCATGAATTTTTGAATAGTTACTAATGCCTTCTCTGTTCCTTTTAAATTCCATGTATCATTGTGAATCAAGGTAGAGATGCCATTTTTCCTTGGCATATTTGTTGGATTTTATGTGCATATAATCCTTTATAGAAGTTCTTCTCTATACTGTTTCACAAAGTGAGCACATCTATACGGTATCTCTACTAGCCTGTACAGAAGTCATTTATTCAACATTTTGTTAGGAGAGATTAAAGGCAAAAACAACAACAACAACAACAACAACAAAAACCACAAAAAAAGTAATATGCACACAAATTAAGTAAAAAATGCAAACACATATACACAAATATACAAACACACACACGT
>NW_012107269.1:0-1236 GCF_000951045.1 Mandrillus leucophaeus
CACTTCTTTTGTGATTCTTCAGTTACTTCAGGCCATCTGGGCATATACGTGCAACTCACAGGGGATGCGATGGCTTGACTTGGGCTCAGAGGCCTGACAAAAACTATAACTCGAGACAGAAACTCAGGAGTCATCTTGTGTTCCTCCTCTTCCTTCACTCCCCACATTTAATAAGACCCATTGCCTTTACTTCTAAATTTCTCTTAAATATACTTTCACATTCCCACTGCTACTCTCTTACTTTAATGCCTCAACATCTGTTGCCCAAATCGGTCTTATAATGTCACATTGGTCTCTCTGCTTCTGTATTGCCCATCTCTACACTCTTGGTGAAATACTATTTTAAAACTGATTGTTTGTTGCTGGGATATGTGTCATGCATGTCCCTGTGAAGAGACCACCAAACAGGCTTTGTGTGAGCAGTAAAGCTTTTTAATCACCTGGGTGCAGGCGGGCTGAGTCCGAAAAGAGAGTCTGCGAAGGGAGATAAGGGTGGGGCCGTTTTTTAGGATTTGGGTAGGTAAAGGAAAATTGTTCTCTGGCGGGCAGGAGTAGGGGTCACAAGGTGCTCAGTGGGGAAGCTTTTTGAGCTAGGATAAGCCAGGAAAAGGAATTTCACAAGATGATATCAGCGCTTAAGGCAAGGACTGGCCATTTTTACTTCTTGTGTGGTGGAATATCATGAGTTAAGGTGGGGCAGGGCATTTGCACTTCTTTTGTGATTCTTCAATTACTTCAGGCCATCTGGGCATATACATGCAAGTCACAGGGGATG
The DNA here is from genome assembly GCF_000951045.1 of Mandrillus leucophaeus. Lineage (NCBI taxonomy): Eukaryota > Metazoa > Chordata > Mammalia > Primates > Cercopithecidae > Mandrillus > Mandrillus leucophaeus. Next base: position 776 of record NW_012107269.1, read on the forward strand.
CGATGGCTTGGCTTGGGCTCAGAGGCCTGACAATATGGAAACTCCAGCCATCACGTAATCTTTTTAGGCAGAGTGGTCCTCGAAGGAGAGGATGCCGGTTCAGTATCAAAACTTATGAACTGCTGAACAATAGGTTTTAGTTATTTGCCATTTCAGACAGTCAATTTCAATTCTTCTGAAGGTACCCAGATACTTTTGACCAAACTAAACTCTTTTATTTTCTCCCGTATCTCAGTGAAATGAATGTGGTGCTCACATGTTCTGTGATTCTGAAGCCACATACTTCAAAACCCTGAAGACTGCTGTAGCTACTGTGCTGGTGATTTGCCTATTTTGTCACAGATCCGAGCCTCCTCTTCTGTAAATTGGTCTGTGTTTATGTAAACTACATTTCCCAAACTCTACTAAATCCCTCATCTGCATGATACCTATAAATTATATTTCCCTGATTCTCCTTCCAG
>NW_012107269.1:4346-5509 GCF_000951045.1 Mandrillus leucophaeus
AAACTAAGTGTAGTGCTCTGGTTATAAATTTGCAAAATAGTATGGATTTTGTATCAGAAGTTTTTTTGTCATAATTGTTCCATACCTTTATGTTATGAGTATATTCTATGGAATCCTGTTTTTTCCCTGAAGTCTAAACTGCATTATGATGCTCATATAAGAACGTTGTACTAATTTAATACAAATTTTGCAATTCAAATTAGTCACTAACAGCTTCTTCTTTATAGTTCCAACATCATGATTATTTTTCCTTTGAAATGTCCCTTATCTCCACATTCATCCATCCATTTATCCATCCATTCATTTATTTGTTCAACAAATTATTAATTGGTACTTAATTGGTGCTAGTCACCATACAGATTTCTGCCTCTGGGGGCTAAAGAAGAGTAATCAGGGAAAATTACAATGCAGTATGAAAGGTTTTATTTGGGAAAAGCAGATCTTGTGGGAACACACAGGAAAGTATCTCAGTCTTAGGGATAACATGAAGGCTTCTCAAAGGAATTAAACATCATTTGACACCTGAAGAAGCAGTTATTAATAGGGTTACGGATAACCAGGGAAGCGATCACTACAAAAATATGAATCAGAATACAGAAACCTAAGAATTAGAGAATGCTGGGGATTCTTGGGATCTACATGAAATTCCAGAATGTTGTTATATACAATGTAGGCTGGGGACTGGCATGAGCCAACTCATGTATTAAAACCTTTCAAATTACAGTGTCAAGAATGTATGTGGTGACAAAATTAAGAAATCCAGACAAATAAGTTGATGACATAAATGACAATTCAATACGTTTTTCCTGTGGTGATTTCTGCATCTCTTGAAATGAGCTTGTTCACTCCCTCATCTGCTAACTTTAGCACTTGTGTGTGTTTATAAAATTATATGTATTATACATAATATATATAATTATACTGTATTTAGCTTATTTTCTCATAGACTATGAGCTTCTAAAAATCATCCCCATATTCATCATTATATTATTGGGATCAAATACACTGCACGAACAAAGATGCTTAGAAAAGTCTGTATTAATTTAATGTATGAATATATGAATGAGTGAAGGAAAGTGTTTTGAAACCATCATAGGGAATATAATAAGATAAAATTACACTAGAATAAAATGAAACTGATAAGAATAAAGTTGATGGGGCTG
>NW_012107270.1:0-370 GCF_000951045.1 Mandrillus leucophaeus
GAATCATCCCCATGATTTAATCACCCCCATGATTTAATCACTCACGGGGTCCCTCTCCCAACACGTGGGGATTACAATTCGGATAACAATTTAAGATGAGATTTGGGTGGGCACACAGAGCCAGACCATATCAGTGCCTCTATGTCTTCCACTACAACGCTGTATATAACAATGTCCAACTGCCTTCTGTGAGGAAGTAGAGAGAAATATGTCACAGAAACAGATGTAGTGTCATTCCTCCTCTGGAATTAATGTAGCAGTGACAGTCCAACTGAAGAAGCCCAGTATAATTTATCTTTAACATGGAAATATCCTGATGATACAGCACATTTCTATTAGGTCTGATTTTTGAACTATTGTCAAAGGATAT
>NW_012107270.1:2975-4532 GCF_000951045.1 Mandrillus leucophaeus
GAGAGCTGATGGTTTTATCAGAGGTTTCCACTTTTGTGTCTTCCTCATTCTCTGCCTGCTGCCATCCATGTAAGATGGCACTTGCTCCTCCTTGCCTTCCACCATGATTGTGAGGCTTCCCCAGCCACATGGAGCAGTAAGTCCAATTAACCTTTCTTTTGTAAATTGCCCAGTCTTAGGTACATCTTTATCAGCAGCATGAAAATGGACTAATACACCATTATAAAGGGAATAAAATGTTAAATGTCTATTATTTTAGCATCATGAAAATTTCCAATTTGGTCTCATTGAAACATAGATATGCTCCCTAATGTCAGAGGAATGCTTGCAACCTATTTGGTCTTATTTGTGCTTTAGTTGCCAGAAAGTTTGTGGCTGAAATGATTGCCCTGTTGCATAATTATTTCATGTTTAAATTACTAATTAATATTACCCCTTTATTTAATATCATCCCATTACAGTGAATTCAGTATTATTTTTATTCTAAGTCAAAGTTAATGTCAGAATAAGCATTAAATTCATGGATCACCTGTTTGAGAGCTGGTTGTTAGTATAACATTTTTGCAACAGTATCATGTCTGCTGGTTTAATCCCTAGTTGCCATTCCTGAATACATTTCCTGGTTTTTAGCTTGCATTAATTTGGAAGTTTCCAATTACTTATCTATATCTGTTGGGAAGACAGTCGTGTCACTATACAAATGTATTTTACTTTATAAAATGATGTGTTTCAGAAACTTCAGGTATCAACTAGCCTTTTAAGATTCAATTATATTTTAAATACATGAGTTCTATCTTTTAAAGCATTAAGCAGAAAGTATTTTTTCTGTGTGTGAATTCAATCATCATTTTGTAAGACATCTTACCTTACTCATTTATAATGGAATTCAATAATTTTCTATTATATCTCTACTTTTAATTTATGTAAGGTTATTATTATTACCATCTTTATTGCATTTGTTTCAAACCTAAAATGTTCATGATCCCAATTGTTTTATTCTAAGAAACTCTAAATAGATGGCCTTTGCTTCATGATTATCTCTAGAAGTTCAGGATAAACTTGAGAAGTTTGAATTAAGGTTGACCTAAAGTATTAGCATCCATTTAATGCTGGGAGAAGCAATTTGGGACTTCTTAGGTGATATTAGAAAAAAAATACAGAAAAAGAATTTTTTCTCTTTTTTTTTTTTTGAGAATGAAAATGTAGCCTTGGAGTTTAAAACATGATTGGAAAAAGAGTAATCTAAAGATATTTTGCCATAGGCAGTGTAGATTGGCATCAATCTCCACACCTAAAAAAACACAATTGTGACTGTTCAGAAAGCAGCCTTTTAAATGGCTCCATGAATTTATCAGTCATAATATTATAGGCTATTAAAGTTGGAAAGAATTTTTGAGAATATTTAACAAAACACTTCAATATTTTAGATTAGAAAATGATATCCAGGCCTGGCACGGTGGCTCACCCCTGTAATCCCAGCACTTTGGGAGGCCGAGACGGGCAGATCACGAGGTCAGGAGATTGAGACCATCCTGGCTAATATGGTGAAACCCCGTC
>NW_012107271.1:0-305 GCF_000951045.1 Mandrillus leucophaeus
TTGGCTACATAAACGTCTTCTTTTGAGAATGTCACATTGGTTCTCTGACCTTTGCAGGGAGAGCTATGATGATAGGAAAGGTCAATGGAAACCATTAGAGCTGCCTCTACCTACAAAACTAGTAAAGAAAAAGCAATACCACTTTCCTGGAGTGTTTGCAGAAATTAGTGCAACCGTGAAGAACTCGAAAGATACAGGGCTGGTGATTCCATCACATTCTCATTCACTCACGCATTGGGCCTGTGTAGAAAACAATTGGGTCTTGGAGAATGACCGTGCATTCTCATCAATTTCAAGAGATGCGA
>NW_012107271.1:5290-11051 GCF_000951045.1 Mandrillus leucophaeus
CAGGAGAATGGCGTAAACCCGGGAGGCGGAGCTTGTAGTGAGCTGAGATCTGGCCACTGCACTGCAGCCTGGGCGACAGAGCGAGACTCCGTCTCAAAAAAAAAAATAAAAATAAATAAATAAATAAATAAATAAACTCCTGGCCTCAAATGATGCACCTACCTTGCTCTCCCAAAGTGCTGGGATCACTTCAGGATCACTTTGTGATTATGTGCTTTTAAGGTCATATCCAAAAAACCACTGCCAAATTCCATGTTATGAACATATTCATCTTTGTTTTTTCTAAGAATGTTATTGTTATTGATCTTAAATGTATTGTTTGGTATAGTTTGTGTTTTTATATATCTTATAGGGTAAGCACCCAACTATATCATTTTGTATGTGTCTATCTAGCTTCCCCAGCATCCTTTTTTGAAAAACTGCCCTTTCCCAACGAGAAGGTCTTGACCCATTGGGAAATCTCACATGGCTGCCTGAGTGAGGTTTTCTGGGCTCTCTACTATATTCCTTTGATTCCTATGTCTGTGCTTAACCCAGCACTACCCTGTTATGATTGCTGTAGCTTTACAAAAGGATCAAACATTAAACACAACACAATAGACACTTCCAAAGTCATTTGTGGCCTTTACATATTTTGGATTTGGCTCTATTTTCTGTTTTGAGGACCATTATGGACATGATTTCTCATCGAGCGTATATCTTGAGAAATAGCGACTGGTCAGCTGTTTTGGCAAAGGTCCACTAGGAGATAGGGGACACTTCTCGTACTCAGAAAACACTTGTTGGCGTCCTTCTTCCCATGGCACGACTCTATCTCACACACCCCTTACATTAATTTTTCTCCTGTCACACAGAGACAGCAAGTAAAGCCTTCATTCTATTCTCAGTTTCTCTTGGTTCACTTGCCTAAAAAACTTTCAGGTGTTAGGCTAAAAGTGAGTTCCTGGCAGGGTCTGGGCTATCTTGCAGAATTCCTTCTTATGCCATTGAATTTTCTCCTTCCAGTCTGCACCAGCACATCACCACTGTCTTCCTCCAGGTCGTGCAGCTGTAACAGTCTGGACGATTAATAACAAATAGAAGTTTGTTTATCTCACAATTCTGGAGCTTGGAAGATTCAGTGTTGGCATCTTGCGAGGGCCGTTGTGCTGCATCATCCCCTAGGAGGGGATCTGCAGGATCCCTAGGAGAAGGAGGAAAGCTAAAAGGAGGGAGATCAAGAGAGCAAGTTGGAGCCAAACTCGCTTTTATAACAAACTTCCTGTTACCATAACCCACTTCCGTGAAAATGACATTAATCTAAATTTAATTCAGAGCTCTCCTGATGGATTCAACCCACATTAGGCCCACTAGTATTGGGGGTTAGTTCTTCAACAAATGATCTTTGGGGTACATGTTCCAACCATAGGAGGCACCAAAAGAGATGGGAGGAAATATCCCAGAGATCCAGTAGAAAAAAGTGTCCTCAGTTTTTTAGATGATAACTGGACACATTTGCTCACTCATTCATCTCTGTATCCCCTTCCCACACATATTTTCAGCATCCTTTCTGTGACTGGCCCCATGAAATTCGCATCATCCAACTCCCATATCAACATTGCTCTCCATACTGCACAGAAATCCACAGTGAATTTTCAGGACTGTAGACACTTAGTCCTCATTATTCGATTTAATGGCCATTTCTGTGGTCAGAAGGTTATCCTGGTGCTTTCCCGTTTTGTAATTCCCCAGAGCTGAGAACTGTCTACAGAACAAAGTGTAAACCTCTTATGTGCGGCCAATCCAGGCCTTTCTGGTAGAAATTCTGCTTTTCTGAAACTGAACAGTAACTTCTTATCTTGCGATGCACTTCCTAAGAAAATTTAATGTAGCCTCAGAAGCATGTTGCCAAACCCCTGAATAGACCAATAACAAGTCTGAAATTGAGGCAGTAATTAATAGCCTACCAATCATAAAAGGCCCAGTACCGGACGGATTCACAGCCAAATTCTACCAGAGGGACAAAGAGGAGCTGGAACCATTCCTTCTGAAACCATTCCAAACAATAGATAAAGAGAGACTCCTCCCTAACTCATTTTATGAGGCCAGCATCATCCTGATACCAAATCTGGCAGAGATACAACAAAAGAAAAGAGAATTTTAGAGCAATATCCTTGATGAACACCGATGCGAAAATCCTCAATAAAATACTGGCAAACCAAATCCAGCAGCGCATCAAAAAGCTTATCCACCACGATCAAAACGGCTTCATCCCTGGGATGCAATGGTAGTTCAACATAAGCAAATCAATAAACGTGATCCATCACGTAAGCAGAATAAAAGACAAAAACCACACGATTATCTCAATAGAGGCAGAAAAGGCCTTCAATAAAATTCAACACCACTTCATGCTAAAAACTCTCACTGAACTAGGTATCTATGGAACATATCTCAAAATCATGAGTTGTTTATGACAAACCCACAGCCAATATCATACTGAATGAACAAAAGCTGGAAGCATTCACATTGTAAATTGTGGCAAGACAAGGATGCCCTCTCTCACCACTCCTATTCAACATAGTATTGGAAGTCCTGGCCAGGACAATCAGGAGAAAGAAAGAAATGAAGAGTATTCAAATAGGAAGACAGGAAGTCAAATTCTCTCTGTTTGCAGATGACATGATTGTATATTTGGAAAACCCCATCGTCTCAGCCCAAAATCTCCTTAAGCTGATAAGCAACTTCAGCAAAGTCTCAGGATACAAAATCAATGTGTAAAAATTACAAGCATTCCTATACACCAATAATAGACAGAGAGTCAAATCATGAGTGAACTCCCATTCACAATTGCTACAAAGATAATAAAATACCTAGGAATACAACCTACAAAGGACGTGAAGGAACTCTTCAAGGAGAACTACAAACCACTGTTCAAGGAAATAAGAGAAGATACAAACAAATGGAAAAACATTCCATGCTCATTGATAAGAAGAATCAATATCGTGAAAATGGCCATATTTCCCAAAGTAATTTAGATTCAATGTTATCCCCGTCAAGCTACCACTGACTTTCTTCACAGAATTAGAAAAACTACTTTAAATTTTATATGGAACCAAAAGCCCACATAGCCAAGACTATCCTAAGCAAAAAGAACAAAGCTGGAGGCATCCCACTACCTGGCTTCAAACTATACTAAAATGCTACATAACCAAAACGACATGGTGCTAAGTATCAAAAAAGTTATATAGACCAAACTGACAGAACAGAGGCCTCAGAAATAATGCCACACATCTACAAGCATCTGATCTTTCACATGCCTGACAAAAAGAAGCAATGGGGAAATGATTCTCTATTTAATAAATGATGTTGGGAAAAGTCATATGCAGAAAACTGAAACTGGACCCTTTCCTTACACCTTATACAAAAATGAACTCAAGATGGATTAAAGACTTAAACATAACACCTAAAACCATAAAAACCTTAGAAGAAAACCTAGGTAATACCATTAAGGACATAGGCAATGGCAAAGACTTCATGACTAAAATGCCAAAAGTAAGGTCAACAAATCAAAAGCCAAAACTGGCAAATGGAATCTAATTAAACTAAAGAGCTTCTACACAGCAAAAGAAACTATCACCAGAGTGAATAGGCAACCTACAGAATGGGAGAAAACGTTTGCCATCTATCCATCTGACAAAGGGCTAATATCCAGAATCTACAAGAAACTTAAACAGATTTACAAGAAAAAAACAAACAAACCTATTGAAAAGTGGGTGAAGGGTATGAACAGACACTTCTCAAAAGAAGACGTTTATGTAGCCAACAAACATATGAGAAAAAAGCTCATCATCACTGGTCATTAGAGAAATGCAAATCAAAACCACAATGAGATACCACCTCACACCAGTTAGAATGGCAATCATTAAAAAGTCAGGAAACAACAGATGCTGGAGAGGATGTGGAGAAATAGGAACACTTTCACACTGTTGGTGGGAGTGTAAATTAGTCGAACCATTGTGGAAGACAGTGTGGTGATTCCTCAAGGATCTAGAACTAGAAATACCATTTGACCTCACAATCCCATTACTGGGTATATACCCAAAGGATTGTAAATCATTCTACAATAAAGACATATGCACATGTATACTTATTGCAGCATTATTCACAACAGCAAAGACTTGGAACCTACCCAAATACTCATCAATGAGAGACTGGATAAAGAAAATGTGGCACATATACACCATGGAATACTATGCAGCCATAAAAAAGGATGAGTTCATGTCTTTTGCAGGGACATGGATGAAGCTGGAAACCATCATTCTCAGCACACTTACACAGGAACAGAAAACCAAACACCGCATGTTCTCATTCATCAGTGGGAGTTGAACTATGAGAACACATTTACACAGGATGGGAAACATCGCACACTGAGGCCTGTCCAGAGGTGAGGGGCAAGGTTAGGGATAGCATTAGGAGAGATACCTAATGTAGATGATGGGTTGATGCATGCAGCTAACCACCATGGCATGTGTATACCTATGTCACAAACCTGCACATTCTGCACATGTATCCCAGAACTTAAGATATGATAGATAAAAACATTTTTAGATGTGGCATATTTTTTATATGTGGCATATTTCTTCTGTTTTTGATACTGTGTCCAATTTTGATTAATTCTTATTCCCTTTATCTAAATAGAACATACTAGTATTTTAATATTAAGAATATTTGCCAACTTTTATTTACTACACCCAAAAGAATGTTGTGTCTATTCTATGGGAAACGGTAAGGAGACTTATCTATCAAAGATACAGTCTTTGAGACCTTTCTGTGGAGTGTAAGTCTATATTATAATTGTAGTTTTATGAAACAAGAAACAATGTTTACAGCAGCTTGTTTTTCAGGTAGAAAATTTGGGAACATATTGTAATAACTATTGACTAATCCATGTATGGAAGATCAAAGAGCATTGAGTTATTTTCTGATCTTCAACTCAGTTGCATAAGAACTCATGTCAGAAAATCAAACAATGCAGACATTTTGGTTTGAAAATCCAAATTGAGTTCCTCTTCCATCTATCATAGAGATTTTGAGCAGTGATTCACTGTGCTGAGAGCACAGCCCCAGTACTTGCACAAATAAAGAGTGTGGGCTGGGGAAATACCTGGAGGGAATCTACAAGTGGTTGATTTTTGTTCTCTTTTCAGACAGGGTCTCACTCTGTTGCCCAGGCTTATGTGCAGTCATTCAATCCTAGCTCACTGTAACCTTGACCTTCTGGGATGTAGCAATTCTCATGCCTCAGCTTCTTGAGTAGCAGGGATGAGGGATGCATTCCATTATGCCTGTCTGATAGTTAAAGTTTTGGCCCAAGATGGGAGGGTAACGTGAGGCCTGGGGTGTGAGACCAGCTGTGCCATCATAGCAGGATCCCATCTTTACAAAAACTTTACAAGTTGTAGGATAATAAGCATGAGCCAGAAAACCTACCGACTTTGTTGATTAATATCAACTGTAAATTCTGTTTGAACTGAGGTTAACCTTGTTCTTTCCCAGTCTGGGGTGATTCAGTCTCTGAAACCAGGTCTCCCAATGTCCTTCTCTGGCAAGCCAAGATCTGCCCATCATCCTGGTGCATAAGGGGAAGGACAGGGTGGTGTGGGGGACAGGGGGGCTGAGCCTGGGAGGCAGGAGCTGGTGGCCACTGTATGCAGGCCCCACCTGAAGAACCCTCACCCCCAGAATCTGCCTTCATTTCCCCTACTGTGCTTGGGAAGAGGCA
>NW_012107272.1:0-1877 GCF_000951045.1 Mandrillus leucophaeus
TGTAACTCGCACCCCGGTGAAGCCGTGACACCAACAGAAAAGCTCAGCCTGAAAAAGGAGGCGCAGGGCGGGAAGGTGTGCAGAGCCCGGAGAGGTCTCGGACTTTGCGTTTCCGGTGCACATGGTACAGGGCGGGAAGGTGTGCAGACCCTGGAGAGGCTCAGACTTTGCATTTCCGGTGCACATGGTACAGAGCAGGAAGGTGTGCAGAGCCCGGAGAGGCTCAGACTTTGCATTTCCGGTGCACATGGTACAGGGCGGGAAGGTGTGCAGACCCTGGAGAGGCTCAGACTTTGCATTTCCGGTGCCGAAGGCGCAGGGCCGGAAGGTCTGCAGAGCCCGGAGAGGTGTCAGAGTTTGCATTTCCGGTGCACATAGTGCAGGGCCGGAAGGTGTGCAGAGCCCGGAGAGGTCTTGGACTTTGCATTTCTGGTGCACATGGTAGTGCAGGGCCGGAAGGTGTGCAGAGCCCGGAGAGGTCTTGGACTTTGCATTTCTGGTGCACATGGTGCAGGGCTGGAAGGTGTGCAGAGCCCGGAGAGGCTCAGACTTTGCATTTCCGGTGCACATGGTGCAGGGCTGGAAGGTGTGCAGAGCCCGAAGAGATCTTGGACTTTGCATTTCCGGTGCACATGGTGCAGGGCTGGAAGGTGTGCAGAGCCCAGAGAGGCTCAGACTTTGCATTTCCGGTGCCGAAGGTGCAGGGCCGGAAGGTATGCAGGGCCCTGAGAGGTGTCGGAGTTTGCATTTCCGGTGCACATGGTGCAGGGCGGGAAGGTGTGCAGAGCCCGGAGAGGTCTCGGACTTTGCGTTTCTGGTGCCGACGCGCAGGGCAACGGCAGGAAGGTGTGCGGAGCCCGGAGACAGCTCAGACTTTGCATTTCCGGTGCCCACGCGCAGGGCAAGGGCAGGAAGGTGTGCAGAGCCCGGAGAGGGCTCGGACTTTGCGTTTCTGGTGCCGACGCGCAGGGCAACGGCAGGAAGGTGTGCGGAGCCCGGAGACAGCTCAGACTTTGCATTTCCGGTGCCCACGCGCAGGGCAAGGGCAGGAAGGTGTGCAGAGCCCGGAGAGGGCTCAGGTTTTGCATTCCTGGCGCTGGCTGGGACCACCACTGGTTTGGTGTTGGGCTTCTTCAAACATTCAGTTCTGACCGGGCGCCATGGCTCGCGCCTGTAATCCCAGCACTCTGGGAGGCCAAGGCGGGAGGATGGCTTGAGCCCAGGAGTTTGAGATCAGCCTGGGCAACATAGCAAGACCCCATCTCTACAAAAGAATTAAAAAATTAGCCGGGTGTTATGGTGTGTACCTGTAGTCCCAGCTACACTGGAGGCCAAGGCAGGAGGATCACTTGAGCCCAGGAGGTCAAGGCTGCAGTGAGCTATGATCGCACCACTGCACTCCGGCCTGGGCAACAGGGCAAGACCCTGTCTCCAAAAAATAAACAACAACTAAAAAGGTAAAATGAAGAAAAATACGAAGAAGGCGAAGCCCCTAAGTTTCCCCAGCCCGGCACCAATGGGCGTCAGCATCTTGACAAGCCTGTCCTGGGATTTTTGTGAATTATGTTCGCCTGCAGATTTCACACAAGGAGGGTTCTGTCCTCTCATGTCCTCATTCCCATCACTAGGCGTCCTTCCTCGTCAGGAAACCTTGATGTCCACCCTCATTCCTGATGCTCGTTAAGGAACTCCCTGTGATAGGGGGTTGTGACTTACCACTTTAAAAATAATTTTAACTAAAATACAAAAAAAATTAGCCGGGCGAGGTGGCGGGCGCCTGTAGTTCCAGCTACTCGGGAGGCTGAGGCAGGAGAATGGCGTGAACCCAGGAGGCGGGGCTTGCAGTGAGCTGAGATCCGGCCACTGCACTCCAGCCT
>NW_012107273.1:0-502 GCF_000951045.1 Mandrillus leucophaeus
TTCCTTTTTCACCATAGCCCTCTATGGGCTTCCAAATATCACTTTGCCAATTCCACAAGAGCTGTCTTCGTGAAAGGCTTCTTGAGCCGACAGCTGTAACTCTGTGAGACGATTTCGCAGAACTCAAAGAAGTTTCCCAGAAAGCTTCTTTCTCTTTGTTATCGGATAATAGTTCCTTTGGCCCTTCAGTCTTCAAAGGGATCCGAAGTATCTGTTCTCAGATACCACAGAAATGAATCTAGCAAAGAGATCCACGAAATACAGACGTAATGATGTGAAACGAATTAACGGAACACTAAGGAGTTTCTCAGAAAGCTTCTTTCCAGTTTTCATCTGAGGATATTTCCTTTTTCACTATAGCCCTCTATGGGCTTCCAAATATCACTTTGCCAATTGCACAAGAACTCTCTTAGCGAAAGGCTTGTTGAAGGGAAAGCTGTAACTCTGTGAGATGATTTCACAGAACACAAAGAAGTTTCTCAGAAAGCTTCTTTCTCTTTGT
>NW_012107273.1:552-1716 GCF_000951045.1 Mandrillus leucophaeus
TTCAAAGGGATCCGAAATATCTGTTCTCAGATTCCACAGAAATAAGGATAGCAAAGAGATCCACGGAATACAGATGTAACTCTGTGAGTGGAAGTCGCACATCACAGAGCAGTTTCTCAGAAAGCTTCTTTCCAGATTTTATCTGAGGATATTTTTTTTTTCAACATAGTCTTCTACGGACTTCCAAATATCACTTTGGCAATTCCACAAGAAGTGTCTTAGCGAAAGACTTCTTGAGGGGAAAGCTGGTACTGTGTGAGATGATTTCACAGAACACAAAGAAGTTTCTCAGAAAGCTTCTTTCTCCTTCTTATCAGAAGATATTTCCTTTAGCCCTATACTCTTCAAAGGGATCCGAAATATCTGTACTCAGATTCCACAGAAATAAGACTAGCAAGGAGATCCACGAAATACATATGTAACCCTGTGGGATCAATTAACGGAACACTAAACAGTTTCTCAGAAAGCTTCTTTCCAGTTTTCATGTGAGGATACTTCCTTTTTCACCATAGCCCCCTATGGGCTTCCAAATATCACTTTGGCAATTCCACAAGAACTGTCTTAGCGAAAGGCTTCCTGAGGGGAAAGCTGAAACTCTGTGAGATTATTTGGCAGAGCACAGGGAAGTTTCTCACAAAGCTTCTTTCTTCTTGTTATCGGAGGATATTACCTTTGGCTCTATAGTCTTCAAAGGGTTCCAAAATATCTGTTCTCAGATTCCACAGAAATAAGGCTAGCAATGAGATCCACGAAATACAGATGTAACCCTGTGAATGGAAGTCACACATCACAGAAGATTTTCTGAGAAACCTTCTTTCCAGATTTCATCTGAGAATGTTTCCTTTTTCACCATAGCCCTCTATGGGCTTTCTAATATCACTTTGCCAATTCCACAAGAACTGTATTAGCTAAAGGCTTCTTGAGCCGACAGCTGGAACTCTGTGAGATGATTTCACAGAACACAAAGAAGCTTCTCAGAAAGCTTCTTTCTCTTTGTTATCGGAGGATATTTACTTTGGCCCCAGAGTCTTCAAAGGGATCCGAGATATCTGTTCTCAGATTCCACAGAAATCAGGCTAGCCAAGAGATTCAGGAAATACAGATGTAATTCTCTGAGTGGAAGTCGTACATCACAGAGCAGTTTCTCAGAAAGCTTCTTTCCAG
>NW_012107274.1:0-306 GCF_000951045.1 Mandrillus leucophaeus
TTACAAATGTATGTAGCAAAACATTTAGTGTGCCTTCAAGTCTTAATATTCATCAGATAATCTGTAATGCAGAGAAACCTACCTTACAGTTGTAACGGATGTGGGGCTGGGCACAGTGGCTCACACCTGTAATCCCAGCACATTGGGAGACCAAGGTAGATGGATCACCTGAGGTCAGGAGCTCAAGACCAGCCTGGCCAGCATGGCGAAAACCCGTCTCTACTAAAAATACAAAAATTAGCTGGGCGTGGTGGCCTGCGCCTGTAATCCCAGCTACTCAGGAGCTGAGGCAGGAGAATCACTTGA
>NW_012107274.1:2303-3557 GCF_000951045.1 Mandrillus leucophaeus
CCAGACTCCCAAGTAGCAGGGACCACAGCCTTGCACCACCATACCTGGCTAATATTTATTTAGTAGAGACAGAGTGTTACTATGTTGCCAGGCTGATTTAGAACTCCTGGGCTCAAGGGAGCCTCTGACCTTGGTCTCCTAAAATGCTGGGATTGCAGGCATGAGCCACCACACCCATCCACCAGTTGTTTTTTCTTTTCTTTTTAACAGAGAACTATCACAAGATACATCTGAGCTTGCAAACTGCCAATTTCCAGATTTTTTTCCATCTGAAACTCATCATAGTGCTAACTTTTCTATAAACAGATATTGACTAAGACCAAGAGGGATAACAGTTTCACTATACTCAGCAGACCACAGTTATTTTCTGTGGATAGTACTGAATCCATAAAGCATATAATATGCCCACCTTTCAGAAAAAAAATAAGTTATTTGTATTGTAGCCATTGCCTCTTAGACATTCAGTTTTTTGATATAATTGTCACATAGTTATATTCATTCATCATGACATGAAAAGAGGCCTTCTACTGACACCTCTATTATCCTGAAAATCATGTTTGTAATTTTTGTAGGCTGGATAAACTTCACAACTACAATTGCAGTGTGATTTAAGTATCAGATAATAGTATACAATAAAACATCAACCATCACCACAAGTGTGGATTAATTAAATTACTGTCATAGGCATCAGGGATTTGTATAGACGGGAGGACCAAATGCTCCAGAAATTATTTCAACATTCAACAACTCATTGGGATGTAGCTCTAGACCAGTTTTAATTTCTTTTCTTTTTTTTTTTTTTTTTTTTTTTTTGAGATGGAGTCTCACTCTGTCGCCTATGCTGGAGTGCAGTGGTTGATCTCAACTCACTGCAACCTCCACCTCCTGGGTTCAAGTGATTCTCCTGCCTCAGCCTTCTGAGTGGCTGGGACTATAGGCACGCACCACCATGCCCAGCTAATTTTTGTATTTTTAATAGAGACGGGGTTTCACCATGTTTGCCAGGATAGTCTCTATCTCTTGACCTCGTGATCCACCTGCTGCGCCTCCCAAAGTGCTAGGATTACGGGCGTGAGCCACCGCACCAAAATACTCACCAGACTCCTTTCTGCTCCCAGGATGGTGGGCTCAGTGTGAACGTTATAACAGCCAGTATATTTCAGAGAGGGAGACAGCCAGGCCCTGAGATAAAGGTTTGTGATTCTGCGACCTCACCTCCCCGAAGAACCACAGTTATTAGTTTACTTTTACCAC
>NW_012107275.1:0-353 GCF_000951045.1 Mandrillus leucophaeus
GCAGGATGGGAGATCCCTGCTGCCTGCGCAGCCTGGCTGGGCTGCAGCGGGGCGACGGCCCCTGCTCCCTGGCCCACGAAAGCCCCCGATGGGAGAGCCCCCGGCTCGCAGGGCATGTGGGGTGCGGGAAGCCCCATTCCCCATGCCCCGGTGTGGGTGAAGGCGATAGAGGAAGGAGGAGGGTGACACCCTCTGGGGTGTCAATAACCACAGTGGCCTCAAAGAGCTCAAATGAAAGGAAGAATTGCACGTCTCTCAGTTCAAGTCCAGAACTAGAAATGATTAAGCTTAGTGACGATGTAGAATTTTCATGGCTAGAGAGAAATAATGCTTGGCTTCAAAACTTGGAAGGA
>NW_012107275.1:5353-7256 GCF_000951045.1 Mandrillus leucophaeus
GGAAACGCGGCCCGCAAGAAGGCAGGCGACAGCGGACCGCCGTCACCCGGTCCCAGACCGCCCTGCTCCTGCGAGCCTTCCAGCAGGATCGCTTTCCAGGCATCGCCACCCGGGAAGAACTGGCCAGAGAGACGGGCCTCCCGGAGGGCCAGCTGTTCGCCCCTGGGCAGCCCTGGTGTCTCTGTGTGTGGGGCGCAAGAGGGCGCCTTGCAGGAGGGGCGGCGAGGGATCCGAAACAATGTTTCCGCGGCAAGGCGGAGGACCG
Source organism: Mandrillus leucophaeus (assembly GCF_000951045.1). Taxonomy (NCBI): domain Eukaryota; kingdom Metazoa; phylum Chordata; class Mammalia; order Primates; family Cercopithecidae; genus Mandrillus; species Mandrillus leucophaeus. The sequence continues at coordinate 5,619 of NW_012107275.1, forward strand.
GAGGGTATCCCAGGACCCTGAGTCCTGGGCCCTGACGCCTCGGAGCACACCCGATCCTGAGCCGGCCGGATGTGGTGGAAGCTCGGGAGCTCCAGAGCCGGGGAAGGCCTGCAGCGCCTGCGAAAGGGAGGCCGCCCGGAGAGCCAGTAGCCTGGGCAGGGGATGGAAGCATCACGGCCTGACGACGGATTCGTTTCCTGCAAGAAGGGGAGTCTCCCTATGGCCGGTTTGGAAACTGGAAAGGAGAGCGAAGACACGGCGCTGCTTTTCCACGCTTCCCTGGAGGTTTCTGGGTCCCCACAGAGCTGGGGAAACAGTCCATATGATCTCGCTTTCGGGGGCCAGAGACACGTGAGCAACAGGCCCCCTTGCAGAGGGCAAAGGGACGTGGAACCCGAAACCAGGCTACAGTTGGCCTGAGTGTGACTCCTGTGCGGACGGGACTATCCGCCTCGCGCTCTGTTGCAGGCTTAACGTGGGGCTATGTCATCTGTGGACCATGTGGATGAAAAACGGACAACCACGCGAGTCTCGGCTCGTTGCTCTCTCGGGAAATCGCCCATTCCTTGGGAGGCGGAATTTGTCTGAATTGCTCCGGGATGAAGTGACCCAGGCTTGCGATCCAGGGGGCCAGTGGGCGCCCCGCCGGCCAACGGGGCTGTGGGCCGAGCCCTTAGCCCGCACTGGGCACCCAACATTTTCCCGGAGTGCTGGGTCCTGCTGGTCCTGGAGGCAGAAGACCGTTTTTCTCTCTGCCTTCCTTCCTCTATCCCTGTTCCCTCCCTCCCTCTTTCCCTCCGTCCCTCCCTCAGTTCCTTCCTTCCTCCCTCCCTCCCTCTATCCTTCCATCCCTTCCCTCCAAGGTCCCTCCGTCCATCCGTTCTTTCCTCCCTCCATCGCTCCCTCCCTCTCTGTCTCCGTTCCGCTACCCATCTCTGCCTGCGTTGCCTCTGGCGTAGAAAGGGCAGCACCCGGGTTTGCGCGGGGTCTAGGGTCTGCGTTTAGCTGTCAGGCGATCCAAGGTGATGCACCGGCAGGCGAGTCAAGGTGGCGGGGGGAGGCAGAGGTGGCGAGACGGGGAAAGGAGAGCAGGCCTGGCGGCTGTCTGGGCCAGTGTTTCCTGGGATGGAGGTCTCCGCCCACCCCACTGAAGAACGTGGGTGGGGGATGGGGGAAGGGACGAGAGCTCCGCCTGGTCTGGTGGGAAAACCCAGCCGGTAGCCTGCAAACCCGCGCATGCGCAGTAGACAGTCCACCTCCCGGTACCTGGGAGGGCTCCGGGATCCCCGGGATGCTCAGGAAAGAATGACAGCCCTGCTCTGTGTGGAGTCTCTCACCGGACCTGGAACTCAGGGATCCGGGCCAGGTCAGCTGGAAGGGAAGAGACGCCTCTCCACACCCAGCCAGGTGCTCACCGCGAAAGGGAGGCCACCGCCCCGCCCCCGATCCCGTCCCCAACCCCGCGTCCTAAAGGTCCTCCAGCAGAGCCCGGTACTCCTCCTCGCTGAGGAGTAGCGGTTCCACCAAAGCGGGCTCTCCCACGTCCTGCAGCTCCGTCGGGGCCTCCGTTTCGAGCAAAGGTTGCGCCTGCTGCAGAAACTCGGGGGTGTCCAGGAGCTCATCCAGCAGGCTGGAGGG
>NW_012107275.1:8171-37658 GCF_000951045.1 Mandrillus leucophaeus
CCAGCTACTCGGGAGGCTGAGGCAGGAGAATGGCATGAACCCGGGAGGCGGAGCTTGCAGTGAGCTGAGATCGCGCCACTGCACTCCAGCCTGGGCGACAAGAGTGAAACTAACAAAAATAAAAATAGAAAAAGAAGGAAAGAAGAGAAAAAAGGAAAAAGGTTGCTGCTTATTGACAATTCACCTAGCTACCTAGAAGCTTAGATGTTGATGTACTTGGAAATTAATGTTATCTTCATGGCTGCTAATACAATATCTATACTTTAGCCTGTGAACCTAGGAGTGGTTTTGACTTTCAAGTGTTATTATTAAATAATAAATGCATTTTGTAAAGGTACAGTGTCATAGTGATTTCTTTGATGAATCTGGATAAACTGAATTGAAAAACCTTTTGGAAAGGATTCACCATTAATCCTTTAATGATATTTCAACCTCCTCCCGTGAATCACAAATGTCCTTAATAGTTATCCTTAAATGCCATTGAGGACATTTGTGATTGATGGGAGGAGGTTGAAACATCAACATTAACAGGAGTTTGGAAGAAGTTGATTCCAGCCCTCATGGATGACTTTGAGGGCTCAGGATGTCAGTGGAGGAAGTTCCAGCAGATGCGGTAAAAATCGCAAGTCAACTAGAATTAGAGCCTTATGATGAGATGAAATTGCTGTAAACTCATGATGATACTTGAACAAATGGGGAGTTGCTTCTTATGGGTAAGGAAAGAAAGTATTTTCTGGAGATGGAATCTGCTCCAGGTGGAGATGCTATGAACATTGCTGAAATGACAGTGAAGGATTTAGGATATTCCATAAACCTGGTTGATAAAGCAGCTGCAGGGTTTGAGAGGGCTGACTCCAGTTTTGAAGGAAGTTCTACTGTGGATGAAATGCGATCAAACAGCATCACATGCTACAGGCAAATCTTTTGTGAAAGGAACAGGGTATCAATGCAACAAACCTCATTGTCTTATTTTAAGAAATTGCCACAGGCACCCAACCTTTAGCAGCCCCTACCCTGAGCGGTCAGCAGCCATCAATACAGAGGTAATATCCCCACCAAGAAAAAGATTATGACCTGTTCAAGGCTCAGACATTTGTTAGTATTTTTTTTTTTTTAGCAATAAAGTGTTTTTAATTAAGGTATGCACATACAGTTTTTAGACATAAGGCTATTAACATACTCATTAGACTACAGTATAGTTTAAACATAACCTTTATATGCACTGGAAAACCAAAAAAATTGCATGACTAACTTCATTGCAACATTTGTCTTCTTGCAGTGGTCTGGAACCAAGTCCACAATACTTCTGAGGTGTGCTTGTAGGTTTTTTGTTGTTTTACGTTTTGAGATGAGGTCTCACTCTGTCACCAAGGCTAGAGTGCAGTGGCATAATCATAACTCACTGCAGTCTCGAATTCCTGGGGCCAAGTGATCCTCCCATCACAGCCTCCTGAGTATCTGGGACTACAGGCATGCAATACTGCACCTGGCTAATTTTTATTTGTAGAGATGGGGTTTCACTGTTGCCCAGGCTGGTCTTAAACTCCAGGGCGCAAGCAATTCTCCCACCTTGGCCTCCCAAAGTGCTGAGATTACAGGCATGAGCCACCACACCCAGGTTATCTGTAGTTTTTAAAACAAAAATATACTTTAAAAGTTAAAATATATTTTTACAAATGTATATATCTACCATAATAGTATCACACAGAATGGTTTTACTGCTGTAAAGATTCTCGGTGCTCTGTGTATCCATCTCTTCCTTCCCCTTGGTTCATGGCAACCACTGATCTTTGTACTGTTCCCATAGTTTCACCGTTTCCAGAATGTCATATAATTGGAATCGAACAGTATGTAGCCTTTCCGGATTGGCTTCTTCTCCTAGCAACACGCATTCAAGTTTCCTCCTTGTATTTTTTTGTGGCTTGATATATCATCTCCTGTTAGCAGTGAGTAATATCCCATTGCCGTTATACTTTTGTCAAGATTCAGAACGTACAACGTGAAGAGTAAACGTGAATGTGCTCTGTAAGCTTTGAGCGATAATGAAGGGTCCAGGTAGGTCCTGGTTGTCACAGGTGCGCTGTGTGAGGCAGGAAGCTGTCGTGGGGAGGCTGTGTGTGGGGAAGGGGACACAGGGGAAGTCTGTACTCTCTGTTCTGTTTAGCTGTGAACCTGCACTTCTCTAAAAAATAAAGTTTATTTATTAAAACTAAAAAACATTAAAAAATTAAAAATTACAATATGCCATATACTTTCCAAATCACAAGACAGAGACAAAGACATAATAAAACAAAATGTAGAAAACAACAAACACAGGAATAAAACATCAGTGACAGAAGGCAGAAGACAGAAAAGAGGAGCCAAACACATAATGTAATTATTAGCTATATTCATTTATGCTAACTTATATTGATTTAACATATTAATTTTCACTAAATGGCATTAAAGGAGGTTTGAGGAATTTGCTCGTCACCTTCTGGATGACAGGACTCAATAATATTAACTCACTAATTTGCTGTAAATTATTTTAAAATATGCTCACATTTCAATACAAATTCCCTGAAGAATATTTTGGAACAAGAAAATGTGATTTCAAATTCATCTGACGAACAAACACACACTGAGAGCAAATATTACAAAATAAATCTGTAAGATATTTAAGGTCATTATAACTTTTCAAAATTAAACTTTTGATATGGCACAAAAATAGACATATAAAAGAAAGAGAATTAAAAACACAGAAATTTTGTGTAATTTTGTGTAGTAATGGGGTAACACTTTGAACCTACAAATCAAGAATAATTATCCCATTGGTGGTATTATTGGAGTAATAAATGAAACTGCCTAAAATGTAAAGTTCTTACACATTTGAACACTATGTAAAAAACACAAGACAAACAACTGGGGACATTTTTACAATTATGTTACATAAAAGTTAAAATCCTTATGACATATACAATGTATAAAACAGTATGATTACTGCTATTACTAATACCATTACGATTACCTAGTCTTCTCGCACACCAGTCCTCTTCTGGTGCCTTGTGGTGAAACAGAGCCCTCCCTCTCTGGCCACAGGGAGGGATCCAGCAGGAACCTGAGCCAAGAAAGGCTCCAAACCCTGGACCCTGCCTAAACCCACAGAGGGTGTGAGCCAAGCCGGGACCTCACAATCCCTCCTGCAATGCAGATACCCACTCACGGCAGAGGTTGGGTCCCTCTCTGGAAAAACTGTGTAACAATTATTGCAGAAATTTGTTTCTTATGTTCCCAGACACATGGAGAAAGCTGGTCTGGAAGACTGATGTCCACATGCTAAGAGAAGCAGTCACTCATGACACACATACTGCACACACTACACCATGTGCACACGCACACACACCCCACACACACCACACTGTGTGCACACGCACACAAACCCCAGACACCAAACAGCACACACCACACCATGTGCACACGCACACACACCACACACACACACACACTGCACACACACCATGTGCACATGCACACACCCTCCACACACTGCACACACACCACACACACCACACACCCACTGCACACACACCATGTGCACACACACACCCCACACAGACACCACACACACTGCACACACACCATGTGCAGACACACACCCCACAGACACCACACACTGCACACATACCATGTGCACACGCACACACACCCCACACCCACTGCACACGCACCATGTGCACACACACATCCCACACACAGACACCACACACTGCACACACACACCCCACACACACTACAGACACACACGACACACACATGAACCTCACACACATTACACACACAGCACCACACACACCACAAACACATCACACACATACCACACACATACACATACAATACACAGACACCACACACAATACACAAACTACACACCCACACCACAAACAATGCACACACACACCACACACATAATACACAGTACATCCAGCACACCAAACACGTATCACACACACGTCACACACCTACACCCCCACATACCCCACGGCATACATACAATCCTCACTTTTTGGAAATTAATTCAGTTTTTACAGAGCCTGAACAGTAAAATATTTTATTGGCTTTTGAACGAGCCAAGAAAATGCAGATAAATACACATATGTAACCACAAGGGCACAAGTAACACGATGGAAATCACAACAGTAGATTAAACCCTGTAAATTGTTTATTGTTTTAAAAAAATGAGTCTTTCTCATTTTACTAGAAACTGTTGACCAGAGTAAACTAATGAGATTCTTACTGAGGTCAAAAGACTTTCTGGAAAAACTTCTCCTCGAAGAAACTGCACTGAAAACATCACTCCCATCGTGAAGTATTCCTTTAAGATGTTCTTCGTCCCTTTCCTGTCATGTGGAATTGCCAATTCAAATTTTAAAAGCGACTTTGAGATGTTTTTCATCTATTATTTAAAAAATGTTGAAGGGGTTTTCAATTCTGCCTTCAGCGGAGATTGACACGCCTCTGATTACGATGTAAAACTGAACACGTTACGCTGGCAGGCTTTCTCTTCTGCAGCGCAGTTGCCATCAGTATTAATAAGGATTGAAGACATTTTCTCCATGCAAAATCTGTATTACCTGCTTTATATAGAAATCTAATTCTCACTATAAAGGCAGATAAAAGTAATCCCTTCAGCCTACAGATGTCTGAATGGTTTACCAATGCACTTAGCCTTTAAATAGCATTTATCGAATGTGTGTATATATCTACACAGATTCATACGAAGAACATGTAGTTTAAAGCATTGCAAATTTTATGCTTTTAATGAGTTGTGATGGTGATTAGCATTTTTATCACATTTCCCCAGAGGTGGGCTAATTACTGTTATTATTTCCAGCTAGAAATATAAAATATATTCTCTATTTTTTAAGATTTTGAAATATAACACTTGGAATATAATATCTGGGTATAATATCTATGAAAAGCATGATATCAATAGTCAAACAGCATGTATTTATCCATAATGAACATTTTCTCTACAATAACATGTATCTTCTTTACCTGATGGGAACACAAAAATCAAGATTTCTAACGTGGCTAGACGTTATTTACATGAAACTGGAACCACCATCAAGTGCAGCAGAAACTGGGCAAGAGGCCAGAGTACACAATGCATGCACACACGCACGCACACACACATGCGCACACACACACCCAGAGACTTGCATTATTGTACTTACCTAAGTGCCTGAAGAGGTGGATAAATGTTCTCCACAACAATGATTTGTATGGGGCCTACTGGAAAGTATGACTGTAGTTTGAGTGAGATGCCTGTAGGAGATTCAATCTGGCCACTATTTATTGAGTATCCAATTTTGAAAATACTAACGGAAGGCTCATGAGATAGAAATTTCCCTCTAAATCTCTGGGAAGGGTGCTCCTCGATTCTGTAGCAAAGAGTGGTGTGGCAATTGTAAGACACATCTAATATCTAAACCTTTTGTTTTTAATCCAAAATCCTTATGGGGGTGACTGTGTATGTCAATTTGAATATTCCCATTAACAAGATAAATAGCCAGCCCGCCTCTATAAATTAATAATTTACTTCACCTGCTCTATGTTTTGAGGGCATTGCTTCTCCTTTGACAGTCACAAGATTCAGCCGGGGATCTCCTTAAAATGTAACACCATAGACCACACTTTGACTAGCTGGGATAAGGGGTCAGAGCATCGAAATGAGTGTGTAGGAGACTGTGCTAAGATTCTACTGCTCATCTGGGCACTGGCTCACCATATAAACAAAGCTTAAGACCTCTAGTCCTTGCTGGAAAAGAAACACACATACATAGGATGTGACTGTGCATATGGAATATCTGTTGTGTTCTGGACATTGTACTAGACACTAGAGATAAGAAATCAAATAATCCCTTGTCTCTATCTCAAAGGAGTTTCCTACACAGTGGCTTCTGAAGGTCTCTTAAACTGGATTCACTTTCAGGTTTGATCATTATATTTATGATTTGATATTGCCATTCAACCCTGTGATATGATAGTTTTTTTTCAGAACCTGCTAGAACAATTGACTTTGCTTTCAGCATTACGGAGCTACTTTTGGGCAAGTAAATAGCTCTCTTCCTTTTGTATGTAAACGAGATAGGAATAACTTGAAGGATTTTTTTAACCATCTTTCTTTTTGTTTTTGAGACAGGGCTTCAGTCTTTCCCTAGGCTGGAATGCAGTGTGGTGTAATCTCAGCTCACGGCAGCTTCATACTTCTGGGCTCAAGTGATTCTCCCACCTCAGCACATGCCATCACGACTGGATAATTTTTAAAATTTGTTTTGTAGATATGGTTTTTTTCCATGTTGCCCAGGCTGGTCTTGAACTCTTGAGTTCAAGCGATCCACTCATCTCAACCTCCCAAAGTGCAGAGCCTTGTTTTTAGTTCATTTTGAACTGTTTTATAATCGTTTTGAATCTATAAATTTGGATTCATTCTGATATTTACAGATTTACCATCCTACTTCCCACAATGCTCATATCCTTGATCCATTACAATAGACACCTCGTCCATCTCTGCTCACAGCCCCGATCCATCACAGTAGCCACCTCGTCCACCTCTGCTGACAGCCTTGATCCATTACAGTAGCCACCTCATCCATCTCTGCTCACAGCCTTTATCCATTACAGCAGCCACCTCGTCCATCTCTGCTCACAGCCTCGATCCATTGTAGTAGCCACCTCGTCCATCTCTGCTCATAGCCTTTATCCATTACAGTAGCCACCTCGTCCATCTCTGCTCACAGCCCCGATCCATTACAGAAGCCACCTCGTCCATCTCTTCTCATAGCCTAAACTAATCTATTAGTTTAGTTTAGCCAGAGGGAAGAAAAGGAAGCCAACGCGGGTCCCGAACACACATTTTATAAGAGCATAAGAAATTTAAAAATAGCAAAGTATATCACGAAGTTTGTAATAGATATGCATGATTTAAATTACTATTTTAGTCAATATATTCCATAAACAGACAAATTTAAATATGTGAAGACAATTTCATAATTAATGTCAAGAATATGGCTTATGTTTTTATCTTTGCAAAACGTAGGGGCACTGGGAAGGAAGAATTTATAATCGTAGGGAGTGCATATGATACTGGAGGGAGCCTTTTGACAAGGGTGGAAATGGTATCATGAGATATGCTATGGTCATACCCATGTGGGAGCACAGCTAGCTATGGTCTCCCCCATCCAACCCACTGGGCAGTGTTCAGTTACCAATATTGAGGTAGAGCTCACTCTCCCAGGTCAGAAGAGAAAATCTACACTGCAATCAGAAGCCACTGTGTAGGAAACCCCTTTCAGATAGACAAGGGATTATTTGACCTTTTATCTGTAGTGCCTAGTACAATGTCCAGAACACAACAGATATTCCATATTCACAGTCACATCCTATGTATCTGTATTTTTTTTCCAGCAGGGACTGGAGGTCCTAAGCTTCATTATTATGGTGAGCCAGTGCCCACATGAACAGTATCATCTTAGCACTGTCACCTGGACACCCACTTAAATGCTCTTATTTTAGCTAGTCAAAGTGTGGTCTATGAGTTTGCACTTTAATAAGATCCCCCGGTTAATCTTGCACATGTTACTGGGAAGCACTGGGGTCCTACATCATATGTGACAGGCTCTCACAGTCACCATCATCACGGGAAGCTGCATTTAGAGCATTTAACTATATGGGCTCTGAAATCAGATGACTTAGGTTTAGACTTGCTTCTACTTCTTACTAAGTAGAGAATTCTGGGGTGAAAACTTTACGAGGCCCAGTTTTATCACGTCCAAATTGGAGGCACGGGGAAATTATAGCATTTTGCATAGAATATCGTTTTCAGTATAAAATGAAATAGTATGCAGGAAGCTTCTGCCATATGCTAGGTGCACAATAATTATTAGTTAATAGTAACTCATTTAATCCTAAGAGGTCTATAAATTTGTACATAATTTTTTGTGACTACCCAAATTTTCATAATTAATGTAAATTTAAAATCAAGGAATGTTCTTACTTGTAGTTGGCAATCAGTATGACATACCAAAATCATATGTATTTTATTGTTGGTGGGGATATAAGAAATTTGCCATCAAAAGAGAGAGGATAATCTTTGTTTGCAGACTCCAGAAAGCTGTCTCTCATATAAGAGTTTGCAGTTTCTGGGGGGAAAAAGAGAAAGTTGATTGTGTAAATAAACATTACCATAGAGTCTTCTCTATGGCAACATCAGAAATGAAAGCTGATTCTCATCTTCCTAACAATCTGCAAAGATGAGTGAAATGCAACCGACTGAGCATCCAGTTAAAGAAGGAGAGAACTTGAGTGGCACAGGAGGAAACCATGTTGCCGCTAGGGAAATCAACATGACCAGCATTCCTCTGCCCTCCTCCGAGGCTAAGGATGGGTTAAATATCAGTGGCTGACCTCAGATAATGGAATGAGCAAAAGAGCTATAAAAATGCCTGCATTACATAACTAAGAGGGTGGGAAGGGATTTTTTATTATTATTATACTTTAAGTTGTAGGGTACATGTGCATAACATGCAGGTTTCTTACATATGTACACTTGTGCCATGTTGCTGTGCTGCACCCATCAACTCGTCATTTACATCAGGTATAACTCCCAATGCAATCCCTCCCCCCTCCCCATGATAGGCCCCGGTGTGTGATGTTCCCCTTCCTGAGTCCAAGTGATCTCATTGTTCAGTTCCCACCTATGAGTGAGAACATGCGGTGTTTGGTTTTCTGTTCTTGTGATAGTTTGCTAAGAATGATGGTTTCCAGCTGCATCCATGTCCCTACAAAGGACACAAACTCATCCTTTTTTATGGCTGCATAGTATTCCATGGTGTATATGTGCCACATTTTCTTAATCCAATCTGTCACTGATGGACATTTGGGTTGATTCCAAGTCTTTGCTATTGTGAATAGTGCTGCAATAAACATACGTGTGCACGTGTCTTTATAGCAGCATAATTTATAATCCTTTGGGTATATACCTAGTAATGGGATGGCTGGGTCATATGGTACATCTAGTTCTAGATCCTTGAGGAATCGCCATACTGTTTTCCATAATGGCTGAACTAGTTTACAATCCCACCAACAGTGTAAAAGTGTTCCTATTTCTCCACATCCTCTCCAGCACCTGTTGTTTCCTGACTTTTTAATGATCGCCATTCTAACTGGTGTGAGATGGTATCTCATTGTGGTTTTGATTTGCATTTCTCTGATGGCCAGTGATGATGAGCATTTTTTCATGTGTCTGTTGACTGTATGAATGTCTTCTTTTGAGAAATGTCTGTTCATATCGTTTGCCCACTTTTTGATGGGGTTGTTTGTTTTTTTCTTGTAAATTTGTTTGAGTTCTTTGTAGGTTCTGGATATTAGCCCTTTGTCAGATGAGTAGATTGCAAAAATTTTCTCCCATTCTGTAGGTTGCCTGTTCACTCTGATGGAAGTTTCTTTTGCTGTGCAGAAGCTCTTTAGTTTAATTAGATCCCATTTGTCAATTTTGGCTTTTGCTGCCGTTGCTTTTGGTGTTTTAGACATGAAGTCTTTGCCCATGCCTATGTCCTGAATGGTACTACCTAGGTTTTCCTCTAGGATTTTTATGGTATTAGGTCTAACATTTAAGTCTCTAATCCATCTTGAATTAATTTTCGTATAAGGAGTAAGGAAAGGATTTTTTAAAAAGGCAATTCCTAGTTGGGTTCCTTCCTGTTTACCCCATTGGTGAAGAAGCTAGTGTTGCCCTAGGATTCTGGGAATGGCTGCAGACACAACAAACACTGAGCAGACGAAATTCACAGTAATTTATTCATCACACATACTCCGCCCAGCAGAGGAAGACACTGCATCTATGCAGGTCTACCCGAGGATTGCACTCTGAAGCAGAGGGTGAGGGAGGCAGGCCTGGTAGAAATTAGAGGGTGGGGAAACCCCTGGTCCCTTGAGGGATATGCTTGACTATTTCAAAGAGTTTTGCAGTCTGGTGGGGGCATGAAAGCCATTATGCTGAGGACCTGGTGGGGTGCTGCATGAAATTTTAGGTGTCACAATACAATTGACCCCTGATGCTTTAACATCAGATATTTATTTTAATGATGACTAATATTTTAAGAGGCTGAGAGAAGGTTGTTGAGACACTGTAATAAGTGCTTGGGGCATGAGAGATTAGTAAGGCCACAGTTGAGTAATGAAATGTGGAAGCAGATGCAAAGCTACTGCCCCCATTTGTTTAGCAGGAGGCAAGAAAGGAGGCCTCTGGCAGCACAACTGTGTTTGTAAATATGTGGGTGACTTCATGCATTCCCCATGCATTGGTTCTGGCAAGACAAGCATGTTCGTAAATATCTGGGTGACGTCATGCATTCCCCCACGCATTGGTTTAGAGATCTGGGGTCTCTGGCAGCACAAGTGTGTTCGTAAATATTTCGGTGATGTCCTGCATTCCCCATGCACTGCTTTAGAGATCCGGGGCCTCTAGAAGGACAAGCGTGTTCGTAAATATCTGGGTGACGTCATGTATTCGCCATGCGTTGGTTTTCATGTTTCCAGTGAGTTGGTGGGCAAGTCTGATATTACTGATTCACATGCAGCAGGCAGCTTCCTGTACGGAGCTACCTCCACCCCTTGGACAGTCCAGGACTGAATGGTTGTCAAAAATGCGAACTCTTTGATGTCCATTAAAGGCAACTGAGAGAACTGTGTAGCACTGGTGCAAAAAGTGCACTTTCCTAAGGAGTATGAACTTAGAGTAATCAAAGCCTGTGTCAATAGTGGAACCCAGCAGGTCATCCACTCGCTACTTTGTAACTTAAATAGGAATTCTTTGAGGAGCTCAGTCTATCTCTCAACTAAAGCAGCTACCTGCAGCCGATAGGGGCAGCGGAAACTCTACTGGACATCTTCTTCACAAGTCCAGCACTGTGTTTTCTGATGAAATGTTGCCTTGGTCCCCATCAGTAGTGTCTGAAACTCTGCAGGGGATAAAAAGTGTCCCTGTAAGATCCGTACTGTGTCCCTGGTTAAAATAAAGGCGTCTGTTACCTTGACTGATATTCTGAATATCCCTGAGACAAGAAGTTTCTTTAATTCAATGGGGAGGGGAGGTGGACAATTCTTGGCAATTGCCAAAAAGTTTGTAAAAATGTACAAATAGGGCTAATTGTTGGCCCAGCATCAGTGCTGAGATGACCATCTGAAGTTTGGCTGGTCGTGCTGAGGCTTGGGTGTCATCCTTTATCAGGGACATCCTAGCTGAGGGAGGGAAGGCAGCAGCATCCCACTGAGCTCCATCATGTCCAATGATGGCATCCATTCAGAAGGCGGACGAACTTCATTGCTGGTCACTCAGGGGATCCCAAGGGGCCTGGGAGAAGGGTGACTTCCAGCACCACAGTCTGAGGATGGAGGTGGCCAGTACCAGCACCACAACCTGAGGATGGAGGAGGCCAGTGCTTCCTGTAGATGAGAATGGCAGGGGTTCCAGATTTGACTCCATCCTGAGGCAAGGAGGTCTCTGCAGCTGTGCCAAGGCTGTGGGGTGCTGCTTCCCAAGGCTTGATGGCCAGATGGGCATGAAGGCTCACGGACATGGACACAGAGCCCTCTGTTTCCAGATGGTCCAGTATGTGGTCAGCAATTACTGCCCTGATGCTGTACAGCACAGGGCCAAAAGGGGGCAGGTTTGTTTTCTACATCAGAAGCCCATGGACAACTTATAGCCACCATATGCAACCCAGATACTTCAGGAAGCATGAGAAGAGGTTGCTCAAGCACCTGCAGTGTGTTCTCTGATGGAATTCATAGGAGCACCTGTTAATTTAAATTTGGACAGATTCCAGGATCACTTGAGCCCAGGAGTTCAAGACCAGCCTGGGTAACATGGCAAGACCTTTTCTCTTAAAAAAAAAAAAAAAAAAATTTAGCTGAGTGTGATAGCACACACCTGTGGTCCTATCTACTTGAAAGGCTGAGATGGGAGAATTGCTTGAGCTCTGGAGGTCGAGGCTGCAGTGAGCTGAGATCACGCCACTTCATACCAGCCTGGGTGACAGAGCAAGACTGTGTCTCCAAAAAACAAAACACAAATTAAAGAATGTTGGGCTTCTATTAACCTTGTGGACGCTCAGAGAATCAATAACTGTTTCTTGAAAGTGTCGGGAATAGAGCAGCCGCATGTTTACCAAGGCATTTTCAGGAATTGAAGCAAAGTGGCAGGCCCTTGCACTATTGTGCTGGAGAAAGGTCCATTCCCTTTGTGGAAGCCTCCTTGTGTCTGTGTGTCCTTAGTGTGTAAAATGAATTTTCTCTGAGAATGATGTGATCAGTATGTCACACCTGTGCTCCTGCAGAAAGGTGGTTGTAGTGTGATCTTGTCTGTGAAGCCTGCATGCAATGACAAGGCTGCCAAGGCATTTCATGGGTCACCTGGTCCCTTCAGAGATGAAGGTAGGCTGTGACTGAGACTCTGTTAAAATAGGTACAAAACAGAACATGTTATCCAAATCTATAACAACAAAATATTTACCAGTTGCATGAATATGTATATAGGTTTATTATAAGGAATTGGCTCATGTGGTTATGGAGGCTAAGAATTTCCAGGACCTGCAGTCAGTAAGCTGGAGACCCAGGACTGCCAATGGTGGAATTCCAGTCCAAGTCTAAAGTCCTGAGAACCAGGAAAGCTGATGGCATAAGTTACAGTCCAAGTCTGACTTCAAAGGCAAGAGAAGATCTACATCTCAGTTCTGAAATCATCAGACAGAGTGAATTCTCTCTTCCTCTACCTTTGTGTTTTATTTGGGTTTTTAATGGATTGGATGAGGCCCGTTCACAATGGGGAGGGCAATCACTTTACTAAGTCTACATATTCAAATGTTCATCTCATCAAGGAACACCCTCACAGACACACGCAGAATGTTTAACCAAGTATCAGGCAACCCAACTTGGCAAATAAAATTAACCATCATAAGGTGAAAGATGTACACGATCTGAAGAGAAACCAGCGATGCAGGGACAGTTAAACATCTGCAAGTCAATAAATGTGATACACCATATAAACAGCATTAAAAACAAAAATCACATGATCATCTCAATTGACGCAGTAAAAGGATTTGACAAAATCCAGCATCACTTAAAACCCTCAGCAAAATCGACATAGAAAAAGCATTTGACAAAATCCAGAACTCCTTTACGATTAAAACCCTCAGCAAAATCAACATAGAAGGCACATACCTTAAGGTAATAAAAGCCATATATGACAAACACGCAGCCAACATTATACTGAATGGGGAAAAGTTGAAAGCATTCCCCCTGAGAACTAGAACATGACAATGATGCCCACTTTCACCACTTCTATTCAACATAGTACTAGAAGTCCTCACCAGAGCAATCAGATAAGAGAAACAAAGGTTATCCATATCTGTAAAGAGGAAGTCGAACTGTCGTTCTTTGCTGATGACATGATCGTATACCTAGAAAACCCTAAAGACTCATCCCAAAAGCTACCAGAACTGGTAAATGAATTCAGCGAAGTTTCAGGATGCAAAATTAATGTAAATCATTAAATTAATATAAATCAGTGGCTCTGCTATACACTAACGGTAATCAAGCCACAAATCAAATCAAGAACTCATCCCCTTTTATAATAGCTGCAATAAAAACCTTAGGAATATTATAATTCCTATAATTATAATAGTATATTCCTATAATTGTAACTTGCATGCAATCTTTGCAGATAAAATCTTAATTATATCTTGAATACTTAACTGAAGAGGCCAAAGGTACCTACAAGGAAAACTACAAAACACTGCTGATAGAAATCATAGATACAAACAAATAGAAACACATCCCATGCTAATAGATGGGTAAAATCAATACTGTGAAAATACCAGACAGCCAAAAGCAATCTACAAACTCAACGCAATCCCCATCAATGTGCCAATATCAGACTTCACAGAACTAGAAAAATTCATATGGAACCAAAAAAGACATATGAGGGACATACCTTAAGGTAACAAAAGCCTAGAACCAAAAAAGAGTCTGATAGCCAAAGCAAGACTAAGCAAAAAGAACAAATATAGAAGTTGACTTCAAACTATACTATAAGGCCATAGTCATCAAAACAGCATGGTACTAGTATAAAAATAGGCAAACAGATCAATGGAACATAATAGAGAACCCAGAAATAAAGCCATATACTTACAGTCATCTAATCATCAACAACTCAAACAAAAACATAAAGCAGGGAAAGCACACGCTATTCAACAAATGGTGCTCGGATAAATGGCAAGCCACACACAGAAGAATCAAAGTGGATCCTCATTTCTCACTCTATACAAAAATCAACTTAAGATGGATCAAGGACTTAAATCTAATACCTGAAACCATAAAAATTCTAGAAGATGATATTGGAAAAACTCTTCTAGACATTGGCTTAGGCAAAGACTTCATGACCAATAACCCAAAAAACATGTTCAACTAAAACAAAGATAAATAGATGGGACTTAATTAAGCTAAAAAGCTTCTCCACAGTAAAAAGAAATAATCGGCAGAGTAAACAGATAACCTATAGAGTGGGATAAAATCTTCGCAATCTATACTTCTGATTAAAGGACTAATATCCAGAATCTGCAAGGAACTCAAACAAACCAGCAAGAAAAAAAGTGCCGTCAAAAAGTGGGCTAAGGACATGAATAGACAATTCTCAAAAGAAGATCTACAACTGGCCAACAAACACATGAAAAAATACTCAACATAACCAATTACCAGGGAAATGCAAATTAAAACCACAATACAATACAATGCCACCTCACTCCTATAAGAATGGTCATAATCAAAAAATCAAAAAATAATAGATGATGGCATGGATGTGGTAAAAAGGGAACACTTTTACATTTTTTGGAGGGAATGTAAACTAATACAACAGCTATGGAAAAGAGTGAGGAGATTTCCAAGAGAACTAAAAGCAGATCTATCATTTGATCCAGCAATCCCACTCCTGGGTATCTACCCAGAGGAAAAGAAGTCATTCTATGAAAAAGATACTTGCACATGCAGGTTTATAGTAGCATGATACGCAATTGCAAGAATTTGAAACCAGCCTACATGCCCATAAATCAATAAGTCAATAAAGAAAATGTGGTATATATATTTACCACGGAATACTACTCAGCCATAAGATGGAATGAAATAATGCATACACAGCAAAAAGTGAAGTAACTTAGGAATAGAAAACCAAACATTGTATGCTCTCACTCATAAGTGGGAGCTAAGCTAAGAGGATGCAAAGGCGTAAGAATGATACAATGGTCTTTGGGGACTCGGGGGAAAGGCTGGGAGTGGTGGGGTGGGTGTGGTGAGGGATAAAACACTACACATTGGGTACACTTGGGTGACAGTTACACCAAAAATCTCAGAAATCGCCAATAAACAACGTATTCATATAACAAAATACCACCCGTTCCCCAAAAACCTATTGAAGTTTTAAAAAACCCATCATATTCCCCAAAAACCTACTGACAAAAAAAAAAAAATAACTACAATAATATTAGGCATTGAGTATGGCAGCATTGATGGATGGGAGCACTGCACTAACATTACAGCAATCCACTGTGAAACATTTATTATTAGCAAGTTTAAGAACAGGTCAAATTCTACCGCTAAATGTTGAAGCAATGATGATAATCACCACTTCACAAATTAATTAGGTCTTATATAATAAGTTTTATTTATCTGAAGTCATGTTGCAATTTTTTTTGCACCATATTTCCTAATTTATCAACATGACGAGGCTAGGCACCATGGCTCAGGCCTGTAACCTAAACCCAACACAAAACTCTACCCTAACCACTAACCCTAACCGCTAACCTTAAACCCCAACCCTAACCACTAGCCTAGCCCTAAATCCTAACCCAAACACTACCGTGACCCTGACCCGAAACCTAACCTATAACCTAACCCTAACCCCTAGCCATAGCCCTAGCCCCAACCCTAACCAAACCCTAAACCCTAACACCCTAAACCATAACCCTAAGCCTAACCCAACCCCAACTCCAAACCTTAACCCCAACCCTAACTCCCAACCCAAGCCCTTAAACCCTAACTCTAACCATGAACCTGAACCCTAACCCCTAACAACAAGCCACGGCCCAAGCTCTAACCGTAATCCCTAACTCTAACCCCTAATCCTAACACCTAGCACAAGCCCTAGACCTAATCCAAACCCCAAACCCTAACCCTTAACCTTAACCCTAACCCCTAACCCCTAACCCCGGCCATGACCCTGACCCTGACCCATAACACCTAACACTAACCCAACCCTAACCATAACACCTAAGCCTAGCACTACTAATAGGCCTAGCCCTAACCCATAACCCTAACCCTAAACTCTAACCCAAACCATACTACTGACCCCCTAAGCCCCTAAACCTAACTCTAACCCAAACCCAAACCCCAACTGCAACACCAAACTCTAACCTAACACAACCCCAACTCTAACCCTTAACCCTTAACACTAACCCTCAACCCACTACCCCTAACCCTACCTTAACCCTAACCCACTAAACCTAATTTTAACCCAAACCTGAACAACCGCAACCCGAATCATAACCTTTAACACTAACACTCTAACCACCGAACCCTAACCACTAAGCCTACCCTAACCCTAAACCCTAGCCCCAACTCAAACTCCTAATCTGTGCCTAACTTAAACCACTAACCCCAATCCAAAACCAACACCAACCGCAAACCTAACCTCTACCACCAAACCCTAACCTTAACCACTAACATGAACCCTAACCCTAACACCAACCCCAACCCATAATCATAAACTCAATACATACCCGCAAACGCAACTCCAACCCCTAACTCTAACAATAAAACCTAACTCTAGGCCTAGCCCTAATCCTAATCCCAACCCAACCCCAACCTAACCCGAACGTCTAACCCTAGCTGCTACCCTACACTAAACCTAACCTTACCCTAACCCTAACCCAACCCCAAAACCTAATCCCTAACCCTAACCTCTAAACCTAACCGTAACCCAAACCCCAATCACTGACCCTAACCCTGCCCTAACACTAATCCTAACCATAACCCTAGCCCCAGCACTAACCCTAGCCCAATCCTAATCCTAACCGGACCCCTGACCCTTTAACACTTGACCCCCGACCCCTACCCTAACAACCCTAACCCTAAAGCTACCCTAACCTCAGCCCCTGGCCCTAACCCTAATCCAACCCGAACCCTAACACCGAACCCCTTAGCCCTAACCCTAACCACAACCCCTAACACCTAAACCTAACCACTAGCCCTAACACTTAACCCTAACCCATAGCCCTAATTCTTAACCCTAACCCTAATCCTAACCAGGAACCCCTAACACCTAGCATTAAACCCTAACCTCTAACCCAAACCCTTGCCCTAACCCAGGACCTAGCTTTAGCACAGACCTAGCTCTAACCCTAACCCGTAGCCCTAACCCGAAGCCCAAACCCTAACACTAACTGCAAGCCCCAACCAGGACCTTGACCCTAACCCCTAACCTTAACCCTAATCCCTAAACCAAACCCTAGCCCTACCCCTACACTTAACCTTAAACCAACCCTATGCCTAACCATGACCCTGACCCCAGCCCCAGCCCTGAACCTAATACCTAACCTCAAGCCTAATCCTAGCATTAACCCTAAGTCCTAAACCCTAACAACCCTAACCCTAATCCCTAACCCTAGCCCTAACTCCAACCCCCAACCCTAAACCTTAACCCCAACCCCTATCCGTAACCTGAACCTGAACACACATCCCTAACCTTCTAACCTTAACCCTCATCCTAATTCTAAGCCTTAACCCTAACCCTAACCCTTACCGTAACACAAACCCTCTAATTGTAGCCCATAACCCTAACCCAAACCCTAAACCCTAACCCTAATCCGACAGCAACCCCTCACCGTAACTGCTGTTAACGCAAAACATTAACCCTAACTTTAAAATGTAACCACAACCCAAATCCCAAAGCTGACGTATCCTAATCCATAATCTATTCTAATCCTAACCACAACCCCTAAACTCTAACTCCTTATGCTAATGCCATCCCCAACCCCAACATTATACCCTAATCCTAACCCTCACGCTGACAGCAACCCTAAACCTCACCGTAACAATTGTAAACCTATCTTTGGATTCTAGGCCGTGACCCTGAGTGACCCTAACCCTGCTCCCTTGTTACACATTCTCATTTCACCATGCCGTATTTGGAATCGAGCCGTGTCACTCCACTGCTGCAAAATCCTATTCGTCAAGATCCTGTATACCTTACCTTGCCTCAGCAGGTGTCTGTCTTTGACACGTTCTTCATTACTGCTCTTCCCCATTAAACTACTGTACTCAGGAAAAAAACGTTGCCACACTTGTGTGCACTACTTACCATGGATTAACACACGTCCTAAAGGAGTAAGCCAAGGATAGACATTCAGTTTGATATTTTTATTTTTAATTTTTGTTGGGACACAGTAGGTGTATGTGATTCCTTCAGTCTTAAAGCAGCCACCTTCTCCCACCTATGGCTCCCAAGGCCATCACAGGGGTCCTCAGCACTTCAGTACCACAGGATCTGAGAAAATGTGGAAGGTTTTATGTCATCCTGTGTAAGGGCCAGGCCCGTAAGGATCATCACTTGCATACTTTGTTTTGTTTTGTTTTTGAGACGGAGTCTTGCTCTGTCGCCCAGGCTGGAGTGCAATGGCGCAATTTTGGCTCACTGCAACCTCTGCCTCCCGGGTTCACACAATTCTCCTGCCTCAACCTCTAGAGTAGCTGGGATTACAGGTGCACACCACCATGACCGGCTATTAATTTTTCTATTTTTTAGTAGAAATGGGGTTTCACCACATTGGTCAGGCTAGTCTCAAACTCCTGACCTCGTGATCTGCCCAACTCAGCCTCCCAAAGTGCTGGGATTACAGGCGTGAGCTACCACTCCCAGCCACATGGGTACATATTCTACTGCAGAGCTCAGTTATCTGATGCACCCACAAAAACAGAGGGCTGAGAAATGCCATCTGTGTGTCCAACAGAAAAAGGTGTGAATTTTGTAGAACACATTTAGCCAGTCTCTGACACACAGGATTTCTCTCGTGTGAATTCCCTAATACCTGCTGAGGTGTTACTTCAGACAAAAGGATTTTGCACATTCATTTTTTTTTTTTTTTTTTTTTTTTTTGAGATTGGAGTCTCGCTCTGTCGCCCAGGCTGGAGTGCAGTGGCACCATCTCGGCTCACTGCAAGCTCCAACTCCCAGGTTCATGCCATTCTCCTGCCTCAGCCTCCTGAGTAGCTGGGACTACAGGTGCCCACCACCTCGCCCAGCTAGCTTTTTTGTATTTTTAGTAGAGACGGGGTTTCACCGTGTAAGCCAGGATGGTCTCCATCTCCTGACCTCATGATCCACCCTCCTCCGCCTCCCTGCCCTCCTCGGCCTCCCAAAATGCTGGGATTAGAGGTGTGAGCCACCGCGCCCAGCCCACATTCATTACACTCTTAGGCTTTCTCCCTTGTAAGAATTTCTTGATGCCTCCTGAGGTCTGACTTCTGCTAAAAGGTGTTTCCAACACTCATACAGCCACAGGGCTTTCCCTGTGTGACTTCTCTGATGGGTATTAAGGCTTGACTTGTGGTTGAAGGATTTCTCACACTGGTTACATGCACAGGGTTTATTTCCTGTATGCATCCACTGATATGCTGTAGGATTTCATTTGCTACTAAGGCTTTTCACACCTTCAGTATGTTAACAGGCCTCTTCACCTGAGTGAGTTCTGTAATGTACAGTGAGGGCTGACTTCTGGTAGAAAGCTTTCCTACATTCTTTGCATTCATATGGTTTTTCATGTGTGTGAATTCTCTGATGTCTATTGAGAGTTGACTTCTGGCAAAAGCTTTTCCCACATTCTTTGCATTCATATGGCTTCTCCCCTGTGTGAATTCTTTCATGTATCATGAGGGATGACTTCTGGTAGAACGTTTTCCCACATTCCTTACATTCATGGGATTTCTTCCCCATGTGAATTCTTTCATGTATAGTGAGGGCTGACTTCTGGAAGAAGGTTTCCCTACATCCATTACATTTATAAGGCTTCTGTCCTGTGTGAGTTTTCTGATGCCTGCTGTAGTTCGCCCTCTGACGAAAGGTTTTTCCACATTCGTTACACTTGAAGGGTTTTTCTCCTGTGTGAGTTCTCTGATATGTGGTGAGCACTGACTTCTGGTAGAAGGATTTTCCACATTCATTACATTCGTAGGGTTTCTCCCCTGCGTGAGTACTCTGATGCATCCTCAGGTTTGACTTCTGGCTAAAAGTTCTCCCACATTCATTACACTCATAGGGTTTTTCCCCTGTGTGAGTCCTCTGATGTTTAGTGAGAACTGCCTTCTGGTAGAAGGTTTTCCCACATTCACTACACTCATGGGGTTTTTCACCTGTGTGAGTACCCTGATGCATCCTGAGGTTTGACTTCTGGCTAAAGGTTTTTCCACATTTATTACATTCATATGGTTTCTCACCTGTGTGAGTTCTCTGATGTATAATGAGAACTGAATTCAGGCAAAATGTTTTTCCACATTCATTACATTCATAGGGTTTTTCTCCTGTGTGAGTTCTCTGATGTACAGTAAGTTTTGACTTCTGAGCAAAAGTTTTCCTGCATTCTTTACATTCATATGGCTTCTCACCTGTGTGAGTTCTCTGATGTACCGTGAGGGCTGACTTATGGTAGAAAGCTTTCTTACATTCTTTACATTCATATGGCTTCTCACCTGTGTGAATTCTCTGATGTACAGTGAGGACTGACTTCTGATAAAAGGTTTCCCCACATTCATTACACCTATATGGTTTCTCTCCTGTGTGAATTCTCTGATGTACATTGAGGGCTGACCTCTGGTAGAAGGTTTTCCCACATTCCATACATTCATAGGGTTTCTCTCCTGTGTGTATTCTGTGATGATAAATAATGGCTGACATTTGGCAGAAGGTTCCCCCACATTCATGACATTCATAGGGCTTTTCCCCTGTGTGGATTCTCTGATGAACAATTAGGTTTGACTTCTGACAGAAGGATTTCTCACATTTGGTACATGCAAAAGGTTTCTCCCATGTATGTGTTCTCTGATGATTTGCAAGGTATGATTTCTTAATGAAGGATTTCTCACATAGTACACATTTATAGGGTTTCTCTCCTGTGTGTATTTTCTGATGTTTGGTAAGCTTAGACTTTTTACAGAACACTTTCCCACATACACAACATTCGACATTTATCTTCCGGCAAGTGAGTGCTGACTTATCACAGGATTTCCCACGCTCACTATAGGTACATGCAGTCTTTCCACCGTGACCCTTCTCTGCCTCAGTGCTGAAGGCTTTTCCTTGTCTACTATACTCAAAAAGCTGCTGCTCCATATGAATCTTGTTATGGTGACTAAAATACTCATGACACGTGAGAGATTTCCCAGTTATACTTCGAGCATCAGGTTTTCCTCCTGCCTGCATTTCATGAGGCTCAATCGAGATATGTATGTTCTGACTTACATTTAACTCCTCAGGCCTCATTCCTGAATAGTGTGCATTATTTACCATCACATCTGGAATATGGTTTAAGCTCAAATTAAGTATTTTTCCTAATTCAACTGTTTCCTTGGTTGATGTTTTGCTGTTGGTGACTGCAACTTGCCATATACGTCTATGATGAATTTCCTGGCTTCTTTCAATTATATCAACTGTCTGGACACCTGTAACAAAGAAAAAACAAAACAAAACAAAGCAAAACAAAAATCCATGAA
Source organism: Mandrillus leucophaeus (assembly GCF_000951045.1). Classification (NCBI taxonomy): domain Eukaryota; kingdom Metazoa; phylum Chordata; class Mammalia; order Primates; family Cercopithecidae; genus Mandrillus; species Mandrillus leucophaeus. Next base: position 30,024 of record NW_012107275.1, read on the forward strand.
CCACACACAAGCATTTGTTATGGAATGCTTATATAAAGACTCAATGAAGTTACTTTCTCTCCTAGTGGCATAAGATTCTTTAAAAATCAATAATCAGGACTGGTTTTATAAGCACATGGCTGTTCCTACTAACTTAATATAAGAAATTACATTACTAGATTTTCTAATGTGAAATTATGTTTTTCACTGTTGTTTCATTAAAAATATTTGGTAAAAAATATTCACCTACACCTAGTTGTAATTTTCCCCTAAGGGCTTATCACCTGCCAACTGTTTTCTCTATTGTTTTTCTCCATTTCATTCTTGTAACAACGGGAGGCATCTTGTGCTATTTTTCTCATTCCGCCTTGAAGATGATAAGGTATTCCTGGATCAGCTACCTGCAGGTGCCCACCATGGCCACTTGTCTTCAAGACCAGATTTTACACCAGTGTTTCTTTAGCTTTCATGCTTCCCTGGGAATGTCTATAGGCATCTGGGCATTTTTCAAATACAAAATCTCTCCTCCAAACTAGGTGAAGACTGCCTCTTTCAAATTTCTAACTTAACCTGACTCGCTTAGCTTCTCAGAACTGTAATAGATACATGAAGCTCCACTCCACCACTGTGGGCATCCCCTCCCTGCTGGTCCTAAGGATTCAGTTCTGGAACTCGGGTGGGGTTCACCATCTTTGAAAAATCATTTATTGGCTCCTTCCGAGATGAATAGACCTGATATTCTCCCCCCAAATTCTTGGCACATCCATCCCTGCTTCAAATTCAATGCTTCTGAAGGCTTTTGTGTGTTCAAGTTTCAGCTGTCTCCTAGTTTCAGAGAAAAACGGGGTCTCTTGTACACTTCTCATTGTCTACTGCCAAACAGAAATCTCAGCCCTTCAACATGAAACCTTTGCTTCAACAGGCTTTGGAATCCAGAATCTCCTGGTTCTCTTCCAAATTCCAGGCCTATCCTGTTCCATGCTCTTATGCTGGGTCCTCCTCACTGTAAGGATTTCTGATGTCATTATAAAAAAAGCCTCACTATGAGATTGTTCTTATTTTTTGTTCAACTCCCTAGGTGACCTCCTCTATAATTATGATTCTAAACACCAGCTTTGACTTACCGATTTTTAAGTCTGTATCTCCAATTGTGATGTCCACTCTTTACATATATATTTATATTCACCTACTATGTGCCACAATTGGAAAAGAGTTAAATTGAACTGGAGCTATGCCAAAGTTAACAACGCCTCTAACACTGCATTGTCTTACCATCTTTCCTAAATTTTATCCCTTTTTTACTCACTCTGGTTAAATATTCCACATGGTTCTTTTACAACTACTTAACATATATTATTTTGTTTCTCTTATCACAATGTACACTTTATGAAAAAAGACATTATTTTGACCATTGCTGTTATAAACGCCAAGTATAAAGTTACCATGGCTTACAAGCTACTCGATTAAGATGTGTTGAAAGAATCAACGGATGTATGAATAAATGTCCGGGGGAAAAAAAACAGTCCATGAAAACGGAGGAAAAGAAAACAACTGAGAAAACTGAGAAAATGAATAGCAAAGAAACATGTCTAAGAAGAGCAAGGTAGGGACCAGATTGAGTAAATATTTTTAAATATTCGCGAAATAAAATGCAGGGATATATGCATGAAAGCCCTCCTTGGAGATGACAGAATTCACATGTTTGATGCATAAAGATTAGCTGTCCTCAGGTATGGGACCTGGGAGAAAAAGTGGTGAAAACAAGTCAACGATGCAAATATCTGCCGGGCTTTACTCTTCCTGGCTTCCCTGCCCAGGATGCAGTTGACTAACCTGAGAGGCACTGGTTTGCCCATTCTTCTCCTAACCATGGCTCTGCTCCTTGCTCCAACTTGAAGATCACCTCAGGTTTGGTAATGCAATGGCCTGGTAATGGGAAATAATGGAGGACTTAGCCAAACTGCAAAGTAAGGTCCTTTTCAGAATGACAACAGCTCGGTTTCAGAAGCTGTATAATGAAGGAGCCTATTTGAATCTTTTGTTAGAGAGGGTTGACACATTCTTCACATGGAATAGCATTAAACCTTATAAATGCTTCCTATACTTACCAACATGGAAGTAAGTGTTGCTTCTGGGGGTTACTGGGCAGCTTCACTCACCCAGTGACACCAGGCTGCTGTAGGTCTCCAGCATCACGTCCCTGTATAGTGTCCTCTGTGCATCATCCAGGTCCTGCCACTCCTCCCAGGTGAAGTGCACGGCCACCTCCTCAAAGGACACCAACCCCTGTAATGGCACATTTCTCCTCAAGTCATCAGCCCAGGGTCACAAGATAGGAATGTCAGAGTTCATTCTTCTGTAGCGGCATGTCTCTTATGTGTATCTTACATAAACTGTAGCTTCTCTGTACTCTATATGGAGAAAGAACAAGCATAGTAGAAGTATCCTGCCACTATCATGTTTTGTTAATAAAATAGATTACAAAGTTTACCTTGTAGATGTAGAATCATCCTTATTGTGAAAGATAAAAGTAGAAAAAAATTCTGTGATCTGGTATGATGACAAAAATTATAAACACATACCTAGAACAACATGATAGATGAATTAGTAGAGACATAAGTTTAATGTCGACTGCAGTAAGAAAGGAGAAAATACAGTTCTATATTGCATTAGAAAGTTGCACTTCATTGAAAAACCAAAGATGCTTAGTACTTCACGTGAACCATGTGTTCTCGTGACTTTGAGGCAACACTGGAGTCTAGTCATAAGGACACGAAGAACACATACCATATTAACGGAACTGCACACAGCACCATGTCTAGCTGAATGATCCCGGGCTGTGATGAGAGAGAACACAACACTGAAGGAACTGATTATGGAGTGAGTCTGCATGTAAATATCTGACCTAACTCCAAAAGTTATTTTTAAATTATTTATAAATTAAAATAATGTACATAAGCATCTGAACATTTCCTTCCTCATGCCCAATGACTGCTTGCGTCCACCCTTAGGGTGCACACTCCTATTTCCCTAACCACCGGGTGTAAATAATGTGTAAATCTGTGTAATGTTTACACTCATCTGTGAGTGTAATGCGTGTAAATACCTGTAAGAACAAGTATGTTACATGACCAAATATGCATTTTCACAGTCGCCTAGAGGGAGAATGGGTAAGGACTTTGGGGAGATTCAGAGGGGAAGAAAACAGAGTGATAGATGACCACATTCATCCTATCACAGAGCAGTAAGAATACAGAACAGGGAAGCAATCCTTAAAAAGGAAAAGGGGAAAAGAAAAAGAATTTGGTGCTAATTTGCTGTGCAGAGGGTAAAATGGGGAGTTTCACTTTCAGATGATGCAGAATCATGTCTAGTGAGGTAATGGCACTGCAAATTTAGAAAATTAAAAATATGACGACCAGAAGTGACACAGACTTAGATCATATTGGAAACATCTGAGGTACCGTACGTGGGGATGTCCAACGAGCAACTGGATATACAATTCCAGAGTTCAGAAAAGATATCTAAGCAGAAGATAAATATGTGGAAAGTATCAGAATTTGTAAGGTACTCGTAGCCATCACAGTTTAAGAGATTAAAAGAAAAAATGAACAAATGCAGAATCTACAGAAACACTGACCAAGACAAACTTTCGAAGATTATTCTACAAATAAAGCTCAATAAGTATACTAATATAACCATATTCACAGTTCTATAAAGAAAAATTCTTCAATTTTGCACATAGACATACACAACGTACTTTTAGAAACACATTCCGGGTTTCTATTTCTGCATGTAAGAAGCTTGAAAGTCATCATTCCATCTTAACAACAAATGAAAAGCTGAAGAAACTGAAAAATCAGCAACTCTTCTTGGATCTGTAAGGGAGGGAGAACACAGGACAATCCACTGCCCCAAGATTGGAGATATAGACAGGCAAAAACAAGAACAGAGATTCACTAGCAAAAATCACCATGGGAACCAGTGCAGGAGGAGGAAATTCTGAACTGTAACTAACAAACTGTGAGAGGCTCAGCGCGAACAACTCCAGAAGTTAAAAACTCCAGGGGGACCCAGTCATGAGGGTGACTCCACAGTACTGTGAAATTTACCACTAGGAGCTTAAGTAGCCTCCTACAGTAAATACTGGAGACAGCTCCCCTCCTGCTTCCACCTGCAGGCAGGCAGGGAAAAGGCAAATCATTTTGAAATATGAAAGAGTACTGCATTGCTTCTTAACCAGAGCCTAGCCTGATGTGGTATTAACAGCTTCAATGACCTAGGTGAAGGGAAATACCCAACTCCAACCCACTCTAGCCATCATGTCGCACCTAAAATAGAAGGGAAAAAAAAAAAAAGAGCAACACTTGTGAAGTTCACAGTTCAAAAGAAAGAAGAGCTCACTAAAAGAAATAAGCCCTGTTGACAGGACTACAGACCACTTCGGCTATGGTCTAAAAGTGTGTGTCCCCGCAAAATCGTTACTTGGAAGCCTAACCTCTAATTTTACTGCAAGATTTGGAAGATACAAATTCAAGTGATTACCAAGGTTGGACTATTGGGAGATACCTGTTTTGATGACAAACACTGAGACCACACAATCGACTAGGCCAAAGTTATCTAGAAAAATGAGCTCACACATGGAAAAGTGTGAAACCCAGCTGTTCCTATTGTGTTTTCCAAAAATTAGGGACGTCTGCCTTACGAGACTCACGCAGCTCTCAGGTACACACATGGTAATCCTTTCGTTTAAGTAGAGGCGCTCGCAGCACCTTCACAGCACCAGCCTCTCCCCGGAGAAAAGGGCCACCCAGACAATCCTGCTGCTGGATCTCACTCTGTCACCCAGGATGGAGTGTAGTGGCACAATCATAGACAACTGTAACCTCATGGGCTCAAGTAAATCCTCCCTCCTCAGCCTCCTGGGTAGCTAGGACTACAGAAGTGTACCACTATGCCCAGCTAATTTTTTTGTTGTTTTGTAGACATGAGATCTCACTGTGTTACCGAGGCTGATCTTGAATTCCTGGCCTAAGGCAGTCTTTCAGTCTCAGCCTCCCAAAGTATTGGGATTGAGACACAAACCATGGTGTGCAACTATATGACATTTTCTATATTCACTTATATTTCTATGGACATTCAGGTTGTTTTCATATCTTGCCATAATCCATTTTCAATTTACTTTTCTGTATGGTGTAAAATGTGGTCCAATTTTTTTGCATGTGGATAACCAGATTTCCCATCATTTACTGAAGAGTTTGTTTTCTCGTGTGTATTTGTATGCCTTTGTTGAAAATTAATTGACTCAGGCCAGGCTGACTGATACATTTCTGACCTCTCTATTCTGTTCCATTGGTCTATGTGTCTGTTTTTATGCCAGTGTCATTCCGTTTTGATGACTACAGCTTTGCTATGCAGTTTAAAATCGGGAAATATAATGCCTCCAGCTTTGCCTTTCTTACTCAAAACTGCTTTACTCTTTTATGATTCTAAACTTAAGAATTTTTTTTCTATTTTTGTGAAATATGCTATTGAAATTTTGATAGACTGATTTGAATCTGTATATCACTTTGGGCACTACGGATGTTTAAAGAAACCTTTTTCAGGAACACAACATATTTTATTTGCGTCTCCTATAATTGCTTTCATTAATATTTTACAGTTTTTGATGTATAGATCCTTCACCATCTTGGTTATATTTATTCCTAAGTACTTTATTCTTTTTGACATTATGTTAAATGGATTTATTTCTGGATTTTTGTCAGATATATTGTTAGGAAATAGAAATGCAAGTGATACTTTTGGTACATTGGTACAATATCCTGAAATGTTACTTAGTTTATTACTTCAAAAAGTTATTTGATGTAATGAGGAGCACAATGGACTGTGGTTACACATTAAATGATAGCTTCTGTTAGTATATCACCATGCCTCAAAAAGTGATCTGCTGTATTTCTGCTGTTACAAATTCAGTCGCATTTTTTAGTCCTAGTATTTTTTCTTCTAAAATATTTTTGTCTATTATTAGCTAATAATGTGTATCCTCTGCTTACTGTTCAATTGTGCTACCCATTTATCTTCCAGCCTAGTTAGTCCAACTTTCTAATAAAATTTTTAACAATGGTATGTTCATTTACTGTAAACTTAAATAGTAAATTTGTATGATAGTTTTACAGTTACCAAATAGGATTTAAAACATGTCAATTTGTTGCTACCAATGAATCTCTGGGTTCCTAATTTTAAACATTTATGTATCATGTCTATTAAATATGTACGTGCAATGGCTTAGAATCAAGCCTAACATATCGTATGCACTAAGTATCAATCAAACCAATTTTTAAAATTATCACTTTCATACTATTAAAAATTATTTAGAGAGAAGAAAAAGATATAGGTCATATACCTGGATCTACATAAGGAAAGGAAGAGCAGTAAAGAAAGAATGAGGGTATCTTAACCAATCTACATATTATGTACAAACATATGCAATTATATACACATGCACGATTATGTGTGCTTATATGTAGTTGAAATGAATGATGACAACGACACAAGGGACAGGAAAATGGAAGAGAAAAATTACGTTAGAAGATAGTCACGCTACTTGTGAAGCAGTACAGTATTATTTGAAACTGGACTTGTAAGTGTATATTGAAACCCTAGAGCAACTTTTTAAACTAGTACAAAAAGTTTAAAAAATTATAGCTATAAAGAAAACACATGCTAAGAAAGAAGAGAAAATGGAATCATATAAAATGCTCAGTTAACATCTCAAAAGGCAGAAAGAGTAGAAGACAAAACAATATGGGAATAATAACAATAACAAATACGGCAGTTATTAATTCAACTATATCAATAATCACTTTGAATATCAATGGTCTAAATTCACGAATTAAAACAGAGATTGTCAGAGTGGATCAAAATACAAGACCCAACTATATGTTGTCTACAAGAAACCCATTTTAAATATAAAGCCACTCATTAATTAAAAGTAAACAGAGAAAAATATACAATGCTAACAATAAGAAAGCAGGAGTGGCCAGGTGCAGTGGCTCACACCTGTAATCCCAGCACTTCGGGAGGCTGAGGTGGGTGGATCACTTGAGGTCAGGAGTTCGAAACCAGTCTGGCCAACAAGGTGAAACGTCTCTATTAAAAAAAATACAAAAGTCAGCTGGACATGGTGTTGGGCACCTGTAATCCCAACTACTTGGGAGGGTGAGGCAAGAGAATCGCTTGAACCGAGGAGGCAGAGGTTGCAGTGAGCTGAGATCACGCCCTTGCACTCCAGCCTGGGCAATAAAAGTGAAACTCTGTCTCAAAAAAAAAAGAGTAACTATATTTCACACAAAGTAGACATCAAAGAAAGTAAGTTATCATGAAAAAAGAATGGTACTTCATCATGACATAGCAGTTAATCCTCCAAAAAGATGACAATCCTTAATGTGTATGCACCTGACAACAGACTGTCAAACGACATGAGGCAAAAACAAAACTGGAAGGAGAAATAGATGGATCCACTATCACAATTTGAGACATCAACACTCTCCATTAGAAACAGACCCAGCAGGCAGCCATATGTAGAAAGCTGAAACTGGATCCCTTCCTTACAACTTACACAAAAATTAATTCAAGATGGATTAAAGACTCAAATGT
>NW_012107275.1:38668-51678 GCF_000951045.1 Mandrillus leucophaeus
GTGTTAGCCAGGATGGTCTCGATCTCCTGACCTCGTGATCCGCCCGTCTCGGCCTCCCAAAGTGCTGGGATTACAGGCTTGAGCCACCGCGCCCGGCCGAGTTCCTGTCCTTTGTAGGGACATGGATGCAGCTGGAAACCATCATTCTCAGTAAACTATCGCAAGGACAAAAAACCAAACACCATATGTTCTCACTCATAGGTGGGTATTGAACAGTGAGAACACTTGGACACAGGAAGGGGAACATCACACACCGGGGCCTGTCATGGGGTGGGGAGAGGGTAGAGGGATAGCATTAGGATAAATACGGGTGCAGCAAACCAACATGGCACATGGATACATATGTAACAAACCTGCATGCTGTGCACATGTAGCCTAGAACTTAAAGCATAATTTAAAAAAAAAAAGGAAAGAAAAAAGAAACAGATCCAGCAGGCAGAAATTAGTAACAATCTAGTTGAATTCAGTATTAATATAAACTGGATACTGACAGAGCAGGCACACCATCACCTCGGACAAACACCGCCACTTTAAGTTCCAGCTCCCTTCTTTGCCTCATGCACTTTAAGGAAATCACTTCTCTTCTAACTACAAGTAGCCAGACAGAGCAGACAGTAAAATACCGATAAGACAGCTCAGCCCCAGAGGGAGGTGAGGGGAAGTCTCTTGGGTAAAGTTTCACTGCCAAACTTCACCCTCACACAACAGGCCCAGTAAAACAGTGGGGCTTGATAATTTAATCAGCACATGGCTTTCCCTTCAGGTGCACTAAGACAGGGAAGCTAAAAGCAGACTCGGGACATGCCTGCAGCTGCAGAAAGATGCATGGGGACAGACACACAACTCTCCCTCCCAGATAAGCACAACACAGACACAGAAGCAGTCCAAGCCTTAATAAACTTTCCCGCCCTGAATCCTTAAAACTCTGTCTGTAAGAGTGAGCCTCTGACCTAACTCGGCCAGAAGGCATCTCTCAGGTTTGTTTTCTCTAAAATAAATCTGTCTTAACTGGCAAGACACCTTTCATGTTTCTCTCCTCTTTATTTAATTCTTACAAATGCAATTGCTATTTATTTGACTTCATCCAACAACAGTAAAATATACATTCTTTTCAGGCTCAATAATCACCAAGATATACCACACTGTGAACCATAAAATACCCTTTAACCAATTTAAAATAACAAATCTTGCCATACGCATTCTTAGACCACAATGAAATCAAAACTTAAAATGAGCAATAGACAGACAAGTGGAAAATCTCTAAATATAGTGAGACAAAAGAACACCTTCTAAATAATGAATGGATCAAAGAAGAAATCTCAAGAGAAATTAATATTTTATTATTAGAGACAGGGTCTCACTGTCACCCAGGCTGGAGTGCAGTGGCATGATCAAAACTAACTGCAGCCTTGAACGCCTGGGCTCAAGCAATCCTCTCACCTCAGCCTCACCAGTGGCTGAAAATACAGGCACATGTCTCCCTGATAACTTTTTTTTTTTTTTTTTTTTGAGACGGAGTCTTGCTTTGTTGCCCAAGCTGGAGTGCAGTGGCACCATCTCGGCTCACTGCAAGCTCCGCCTCCTGGGTTCATGTCATTCTCCTGCCTCAGCCTCCGAGTAGCTGGGACTACAGGCACGCACCACCACGCCCAGCTAATTTTTTTTTTTTTTTTGTATTTTTAGTAGAGACGAGGTTTCACCGTGTTAGCCAGGATGGTCTTGATCTCCTGACCTCGTGATCCGCCCGCGTCGGCCTCCCAAAGTGCTGGGATTACAGGCGTGAGCCACCGCGCCCGGCCTCCCTGATAACTTTTTTAAATGTTCTTGTAGAGACAGGGTCTTGCTATAGGTGCTCAAGCTGATCTCAAACTCCTAGCCTCAAGTAATCCTCCTGCCTTGGCCTCCCAAATCTCAGCCTCCCTGGCTGAGATTACAAGTGTGAGCCACCATGCTGGGTCTAACAAATATTTTCACTAAATAAAAATGAAAATAAAAACACAACGTATCAAAATGTGTAGAATACAGCAAAAGCATGGCTTAGAAGAAAATTTATGGCATCAAATGCATATATTAGAAAATAAGAATGATCTAAAATAAAGAAAAAAATGAGCAGATTAAATCCAAAGTAAGAAGAAAATAAATTATTGCAGAAATCAATGAAATGGAAAACACAAAAATCAAGAGAATATTATCAACAACAAAGCTGGTTCTTTTAAAAGGCCAATAAAATTAAAAAGCCTATAGCCAGGTTAAGAAAAAAAGTAGAAACTAATAATATCATAAATGAGGGCCAGGAGTAGTGGCTCAAGCTTGTAATCCCAGCACTTTGGGAGGCCGAGACGGGCAGATCACAAGGTCGGGAGATCGAGACCATCCTGGCTAACACAGTGAGACCCCATCTCTACTAAAAAATACATAAAATTAGCCGGGCAAGGTGGCAGGCGCCTGTGGTCCCAGCTACTCGGGAGGCTGAGGCAGGAGACTGGTGTAAACCCGGGAGGCAGAGCTTGCAGTGAGCTGAGATCGCGCCACTGCACTCCAGCCTGGGCGACAGAGCAAGACTCCATCTCAAAAAAAAAATAATAATAATAATATAAATGAAAAAGGGGATGCCACCACACATCCCGTGGATGTTAAATGGATAAGGAAATACTCTGAACAACTCTGTGCATACATCTGATCATCCAGTTCAAATGGGCTGCTTCCTTGAAAGACACAATTTACTGAAACTCACACAAGAAGAAACACACAGGCCGGGCATGGTGGCTCACACCTGTAATCCCAGCACTTTGGGAGGCCGAGGCGGGCGGATCACAAGGTCAGGAGAATGGAGACCATGGTGAAACCCCGTCTCTACTAAAAATACAAAAAATTAGCCGGGCGTGGCGTCGGGCGCCTGTAATCCCAGCCACTCAGGAGGCTGAGGCAGGAGAATGGTGTGAACCCGGGAAGTGGAGCTTGCAGTGAGCCGAGATCACGCCACTGCACTCCAGTCTGGGCAACAGAGCAAGACTCCATCTCAAAAAAAAAAAAAAAGAAGAAACACACAATCCGAATAACCCATTTTTTAATAACCTTCAGAACAGAAAGTACCTGACCCAGATATATTCACTGGTAAACTGACTAAATATTTCAGGAAGAAATTATACCCATTCCCCACAATCTATTTCAGAGGATAGAAGCTGTTGAAATACTTCCTAGTTCATTCTGTGAGGCCAGCATTATTCCAATGACATTTCAAAATAGAAAATCACAGACCATGATCTGTCATAAAAATACATATAAAAATCCTCAAAAACATTGGCACATCAAATCCAACAATATATAGAAAGAATCATACACCATCACCAAGTGAGATTTATTCTGGGGATACCAGGCTGGTTCAACATTTGAACATCAATTAATGTAATTCATTATATCAAGAGGCTGAAAAGGAAAAATCACATGATCCGGTGCAGAAAAAGCAGTTGACAAAATCCAGCATTCATTCATGATAAAAACTCTCAATAAGCTAAGAGGGGAACTTCCTGAAATTAATAAAGAATATCTACACAAAACTACAGTGAACATAATACTTAATAATCAGAAATTCAAAGCTTTTCCACAATATCAGGAGGAAGAAAAAGATCTACTTTCTCATCACCCCTTTCAATATCATACTGAAAATACTAGCGAATGCCATCAGGCAAGAAAATATAATCAAAGGCATACAGATTGGGAAGGAATAAATAAAACTTTGTTCACAGACAACAGGATTGTCTACGCAGAAAATCTTAAAAAAAAAAAAAAAAGAAAAGAAAAAAGACCAAACCAAAAAAAACCCCCTCCTGGAACTGAAAAGCAAGATCACAGCACACAAGGTTAAAGGAGAAAGCTAACTGCTTTCCAACGCACCAGCAACAGCCAAGTGCAGTTTGCTATGAAAAACACAGTGCTACTTACATTTAGCACCCAAAAGATGAAATACTTACGTATAAATTTAACAAATGTAACAAGATCTATATGAGGAATAGTACAAAACCTTAATGAACAAAATACAAGTAAACCTGATTCTAAAGTTCACATGGAGAAGCAAAAGACCAAGAATAGTCAATTACTGAAGAACAAAGTTGGAAGACTAACACTACCTAACTTTAAGCCTTATTATATAGATTCACTGTAGGCAAACATAACAATGGAACAGAATAAAGAGCCCCAAAATATACCCACATAAATACAGTAAACTGATGCAATAAAGCAGAGTTGCTGTTTTCAACAAATGATGTGGGGACAACTAGAAATCCACATTTAATAAAAAACAAAAAACAAAAAACTGAATCTAGACATAGATCTTATGCCCATCACAAAAATTAACTCAAAATGGATCATAGACTTCAATGTAAAATGCAAAAGTTAAAAACTGTAGAAAACAACAAAGGGAAAAACCTAGATGATCCTGGGAAAGGTAATGACTTTTTAGATATAACACCAATGTCAAGATCCACTTTAAAATGATTCATAAACAAGACTTCATTAAAATTGAAAACTTCTGTTCTGCAAAAGCCAATGTCACAAAAATGAGAAGAAAAGCCACAGACTGGGAGAAAATATCTGCAAAAGACATATCTTGGTAAAGAGACTGTTACACAAAACATTCCAAAAACACTGAAACCTCTACAGTAAGAAAACCACTAAATAAAACAGACCAAAGACCTTAACAGATACCTCACCAATGATGAGAAACATACAGGAAATAAACACATAAAAGAATGCAGTATGTTCTGTAACATTAGGGTAACATATTAAAACAACGAAATACCAAGATACCGCTACATATCTAGTAGAATGGCCAAAATTTGGAGCACTGACAACAACTGACAGTGAGAATGTGAAGCAACAGGAACTCTGCTTCACAGTGTGGAAATGCAAAATAGTATAGTCACTCAGTTGGAGGACAATTTGGTTGTTCTTACAAAAGTAAACACATTCTTACCATATGATCCAGCAACTGCACCTCTTGGTATTTACCCAAAGGAGGTGAAAATAAATGCTAGCATAAAAACCTGTAAACAGGGATTTATAGCAGCTTTATTCAAAATAGCTAAAATTTGGAAGCAACCAAGATGCCCTTGAGTAAGTGAATGGATAAACTATGGTATAATGGAACATAATTCAGCACTAAAAAGAAATGGGCTATCTTGTCCTCAAAAGAAGGAACCTTAAATGCATATTACTAAGTAAAAGAAGGCAGTCTGAAAAGGCTACTTACTATATAACTGCAACTATGTAACATTCTGCAAAATGATGGAGATGGTTTGCAAGGTTAGGGATGATAAACAATAAACAGGAAGAGCAGGGATGGCTTTTAGAACAAAGAAAGTGTCCTGTGGGGTACTGTAAGGCTGGATACATGTCATTAAACTTTACTCAAACCCATAGCATGTAAAACCACAAGAGTAAACCCTAATGCAAACTATGGCCTTTGGACAACTATGATGTCTCAGTGTAGGTTCCTCATTTTAACAAATGTACTACTATGGTGGGCGGAGGTGTTGAAAAGGGCGAAGGCTACATATATATGTGGATCAGGGTATATGGGAAATCTACGTACTTCCTAATTCTGCTGTGAAATTAAAACTGCCTTAACAGAGTATATTTATTTTCAAAAAGAATCTAACCATCTAAAAACGTTTTCAATAACAAAAATTAAACCAATATTAAAAACCACTTCCCCATTTGTAATAAGAACTCTCAATAACAATGAATGCATAAAGAAAATGTGGTCTATACACGCAATGAAATATTACTCAGCCTTAAAAAGGAAGAAAATCTTGCCATTTGCAAAAACATGCACATACCAGAAAGATATTGTGCTAAGTGAAGAAATAAGCCAAACAGGAACAAAGTACTACATAATCCCATCTGGATGTATGCAATAGTCTGGATGTATGTATTCCCCTCAAATTCCTATGTTGAAATCTAATCACCAAGGTGACAGTACTGTAAGGTGAGGCCTCCAGGGAGTGATGAGGTGAGGGCTCTTCCCTCTTGAATGGGCTGGGAGTGCATTCATTCTCCATCACTCTTTTGCCTCCACTATGTACAGATACAGGAAGAAGTCTCTCATCAGGCACCAGATGACAGTGCCTTGATCTTGGACTTCCCAGCCTCCAGAACTGTTAAGAACAAATTTCTGTTCTTTATTAATTACCAAGTCTGAAGTATTTTGTTGCTCCAGCACAAATTAAGCTATATTTTCTGTACAGCCTGTGGAACTCCATGTACATAAAAATGTGAAACAGTTAAACTTACAAAAACATAGAGCTGAATCGTGGTTACCAAGGGCTGAGGGGGAAGGGTAACTGGGGAGGTATTGGTCACAGGGTATAAGTTTTAGTTATGCAACAGGTAAGTTCTAAATATCAAATCTACAGACCAATGCATGTAGCTAATACTGAACTGCATATTTAAAAATCTGTTAAGAGGATGGTATGGTTTCGATTTGTTTACTTGTCCAAAGCTCATGTCCAATTGTAAGCCTCAAGGCTGGAGGTGGGGCCTGGTGGGAGGTGACTGGATCAGGGGGCAGACTTGCCCCTTGCTGTTCTTGTGATAGTAAATTCTCATGAGATCTGGTTGTTAAAAGTGTACAGCACCTCCCCCTTCACCACCCACTTCCTCCTGCTCCAGACACAGAGGTCGTGCCTGCTTCCCCTTCATCCTACACCACGACTGTAAGTCTCCTAAGGCCTCCCCAGCCATGCTTCCTGTACAGCCTGTGGAACTGTCAGCCAATTAAACCTCTTTGCTTCCTGTACAGCCTGTGGAACTGTCAGCCAATTAAACCTCTTCGCTTTATAAATTACCCAGTCCCAGGTAGTTTTTTATAGCAATGGGAGAACGGACTTATACAGAGAATGTATCTTATCTCAGATGGTTGTATCCCAAAAGGGGCGGGGAGAGGGGAGGAAGAAACTCATGGAGGCAAAGGTTGTTTATCGCACTGTTTGTGGTGATGGTTCCATGGGTGAAAACTTTACAGGTAAGTATATTTTGCACGTGGGAGGAATGTAAATAATTTGTAGCCAGAGGGAAAACTGGTTTACTAAAGACTGCTACAGATTCTCACTACTCCTCTTATTGAAAGGTAGAAGCTAATTACTCTCTAATCTAATACCGTATGTAAAGGAAGAGAGAAGGATGTAACTTTTATTTTGGATTTGTTAAGCCTGAGGTGCCTTTCAGATAGCTACAAAGAATCATTCAATGGAGAGTTGAACCTGTGATCTAGAGCAGCGATCCCCAACCTTTCTGGCACCAGGTTTTGTGAAAGACAATTTTTCCATATACCAGGGTGTGACCCCTTACATGGTTTTGGATGAAACGGTTCGTCAGGCATTAGATTCTCATAAGGAGCAGGGAACCTAGATCCCTCACATGCATAGTTCACATTAGGGTTCATGCTCCTATGAGAATTTAATGCTGTCATTCATCTGACAGGAGGCAGAGCACAGGCAGTAATTCTTGCTTGCCTGCCATTCACCTGCTGTGCAGCCCAGTTCCTCACAGGTCACAGACTGGTACCAGTTCATGGCCTGGGGATGGGGATCCCTGGTCTAAAGGCTGGAGAAGTCCAAGCTGGAGAGAAACACAACTGCTACACCAGAGAGCAGAACTGGTAAAAAAAAAAAAAAACAAACAAACAACAACAAAAGAACTGCACAGTGGGATGGATGGGGAATTGGATCAAACAATTGGACAAGCTATGTAAAGGAGAAGGAGAATAATTCAGGAAAAAAAAGACAAGCAGCATCAGTGAGGTCATGATAGAAACTAACACAGAAGAATTTCCAGGAGAAAAACCATGAACGATAATTTGAAATGCAGGAGTCCCCCCTTATTCACGGGGGATACACTGCAGGTCCCCTAGCAGATCCCTGAAACTGTATAGTACCAAACCTTATATACACTATGGTTTTTCCTATAGATACATACCCTTGACAGTTTAATTTATAAATTAGGCACAGTATGATACTAACAACAATAAAATGGAACAATTATAACAATATACTATACTAAAACTTATAGGAATGTGGTCTCTCAAAATATCTTATTCTACTGTATTCAACATATTCAAAATATCAAAATACTCAAGATATTCAAAATATCTTATTGTCTTTTCCGTCTGCAGTTGACTATGGGTAACTGAAACCACAGAGAGCAAAACTGTGGATAAGGGGGATAACTGTATGGCACAAGATTCAAGTAAGGCAGACTAGAGAATAGCCAATGGATTTGCATATAATTTAGGTTAATGGTGAGCATCAGAATAAACGAATTAAGACTACACTGAATGAAAGCGCAAGTGAGCAGTGGAAATATTTGTCAGAAAATACAACTGTGAACAATCTGCTACAAATTCTCCATGTACAGATGAATTGACAGAAACATATGGGGGGTTAGTTAAGGACCTGTGGTCAACTCAATCCTCCAGATGTTCTAGGTTTTAGCCATGAATCAAGTAGGGCCTTCCAACAGCTGTCTGAGATCACACTGTTTCAGCAACTCCAGAAAAACCTCATTACGGAGCTGTCTGAGATCACACAGTTTCAGCAACTCCAGAAAAACCTCATTACGGGAGTTGTGCTTTAGCACTAAGTGACTATTTCTACTGCAAAATGCTAATAGTGTTTATTTCCAGGTTGGTAGTAAAAAAACTTTTCACTATATCATCTCTGTGACCAATGCAGTCAATGTTCCAGACTTTAGTGACAGCAAGTCTTCCCATCCCATGAGAATGTAGCGCGTACTTTCCAGGTTCCATTCCAATCACGTAACAAATGTGACTGCCTTGTTGTTGCAGCATCAGAAAGACCACAGACATACCTGTACTCACGTTCCATGGCTTACAACCTGCATATGTCTACAAGCCAGCATTCTTTTATTTATGTGCATTTCCTTTAACCTGAATTTTACTTATTTCTATTTTTTTCATTTTAATCCATGGACTCCATAAAGGTAAAAAATGCAATGTAAAACAAAGTGAGGAATATATAAACAAATAACTCACCAGAGATTTATTCACTGTTTGTTGATTGTGGAAACACACAGAGCACTCTGGAAGCATAGCTGGGAGAACAGTCGAATGGAGTGGGTTGAGGAGAGAACTGGTGTGGCTTGGTCCTAGATTCTCCTGCCCAAAATGCTCTACACCATAGCTGGAAAAGACTAAAGCAACAACAAAACCTCCCTGTGACAGAACAGTCATTCATGCCTCAATAAGGGACAACAAATATCCCACTGAAGATGTACCCACAAGTACATTAACTAGTAGAGATACATACAATTTATTTTTGGATTAATGAAAACATGTATTACCTACTGATTTAGGAACAATTAATTTGCCCAAAGAAACAATGTAATAATTTAAACCAAAGAAATATACACTTAGTCTTCAATGAAATTAATATTGTAGAAATATAATTCAGCCACATTAACTATTTCACTACTAATATGGAGATTCTACACGATTCCATATAGGTGTTTCCACTAGAACACATCTTGCTTTTATACCTCTGCATCATTGAAAGGATGCATCTTTTATATACCTACGCATCATTGAAAGGATGCATCTTGCAACCCAACATTTTTTGCCCACAATTATATAGGGGGGAAAATGTACATATTGTATATTTCTTGGGATATACTGTTTTAGTAATGTTTCCTAATGACATGTCTCCCTGTATCTCAGACCTCATAGAGTATGCTCTGATAACGAACAGGGCTCTGCCATTTGACTTGCTTTTGCCAATGGGACATGGAAAATATGATGAAAATATAGGCTGGAAAAGTACTTGCCCACTGGTGCTTGCCTTCTCGGACAAGGGTCAGCATGAACCATCAGACATGTGAGTGAAGGCACCAGATGACTAAAGCCTCATCTGTGATCCAGACAACATTAGCAAAGGAAATGCCCAGGTGAACACACGCCAAAATGTGAATCAACAGAACTTCTATCAAATAAAACGGTCACTTCTTTTTAAGCCAGTGAGTTTCGTTGGTTCTTCAGACAGAAAATAGTAACTGATACACCTAAGCCACCAGAACTCAATGTTTTTAAGAAAATCATGTGAAGGAGATAATGTGAAATTACTTGTCAAGTACAATCACTAGAACATCACAACCTCATGTCGAAGTTTTGCAAATCACAATGCCAACTTGATGCATATCAGTGAGACTGCTGGTGCTAAGAGACCATGTGAATCGTAAAAAGCAACTCTTTGCATATTAGTAAATTGTGTTTTAAGGTTCTTCACATCATAAAAATGTCTGTTGACTTTAAAAAAACATAATACACAAAAAGGATCTCTTATAAGTAAGCATTGTACTGTATTTTACTTACATTTTAAGACACTGGTTTAGAACAGAAGTGAGACATGGTCTAATCTTCCCTCTTTAAATATGTAAAATATGCTATTATTTTCCTACAGAATTTATGATTTCCAAGAACAGATTACTGACACTAAGTGGGAAACACTTGTGTTATTTGCCCTTGAGGTCACATAATTCACAGGAAGAGTTGGGGATAACAAGGAACAGAGATGGTTAACGGAATGTTTCTGCTTGGTCGGTTGGTTGGTCGGTTTTGAGACAGAGTCTCATTCTCTCACCCAGGCTGGAGTGCAGTGGCACAACCACAGCTCACTGTAGCTTCGCCCTCCTGGGCTCAGGTGATCTTCCCACCTCAGCCCCCCAAGTAGTTGGGGCCACAAGTGCATGCCACCACAACCAGCTAATTTTTTTTCTTCTTGTAAACACATAGGGTCTCCCTATATGGCCAAGGCTAGTCTCAAACTCCTGTGCACAAGCGATCCTCCTGTCTTGGCCTCCCAAAGTGCTATGATTACAGCTGTGAGACACTATGCCCGGCAAGGGAAAGTACTTTATTATTATTTTTTCCAGGGGGAGGGGTGGGCAGGCACAGAGGGGCTGAGAAAGTACTTTAAAGCAATGTTTGTTCTTAGTTGACTTCAGTGTCAACAAAAATCTAAAAAAAAAAAAGAAAAAAAAAACTTTTGACTTAATTGGAGCAAAATGAATAACACTAGCCAAAAAGTCAGGAAGCATAACATCTGCATATCATGTGGCCCCGGCAAGTCACAGCTCCTCAAAGCCAAATTTTTTTCATCTTTCTCATAAGGTGGAAATGGTTTGGCAAAGCCTTACCGAACTGCCAGGAAGAGCTACCAAGATAGCGGGAGCTTCGGTATATCACTGGACGCTAAATTTCGTGACAGACTTTTTTTTTTTTTTTTTTTTGAGAGACAGAGTCTCGCTCTGTTGCCCACGCTAGAGCAGGGTGGCACAACCTCAGCTCACTGGAACCTCCACCTCCCGGGTTCAAGTGATTCTCTTGCCTCAGTTTCCCAAGTAGCTGGGACTATACAGGTGTGCGCCACCACGCCCAGCTAATTTTCGTATTTTTTAGAAGAGACAAGGTTTCACAAAATGTTGGCCAGGCTGGTGTCGAACTCCCGACTTCAGGTGATCCTCCCGCCTTGACCTAGACTACTTTTAAGAAAGTTCAGCCACTGGAAACAATGAGAAAAGATTGAACGAATTAAAGTGTGTTTACAGAGTACTCCAGACAAATCCTCTCAGGTATAACAGGTTATTTTTCCACCCAGGACAACACTATTAAGTCCCCTCCAGTAAGTAACATCTCTTTGGCCCTTGCCTGTCACCCGCAGCCAAACTCCCCTCTTCCTTCTGAATGTTGGTCCAAACCTTCCGCTACCACCCAGTATTTGAGAGCTACTGGATAAGGTATTATCAACCAAATCTGGACCACTCTGGGGAGTGGGAAAATAATTGCTTGGGTCATACAAACTGGAATCTTCGCCTGTGACACTCCCCTGCTTTGAAGCACCAGTGAGAGGGTTAGTCCAGAGAGGTGTTCTTTTAGGTGGGATTCCTAAAAGGCGCCCTCCTCCAAACTTTATTATAAAGAAAACAGGACCATCATCTGGCACCCGCAACTTCCCTAGAAACCAGATCTTGTATAAACTCCTATAAACTAAAGCGGGGATGGGATGCGTAGGAAGGGGACACAAGCAGGATCTTCACTTGCTGAAAAGACACCGGGAAACCCCACTAATACCCTCGCCAGGTAGTAGGACGGTGTGCACGAGCTTCGTACTCCTCATCTGGGAATGAGGGGCATCTTCCTAGAACTGTCCGTATGCTGACCTTACAGGGGGGTGCACGGAATGCCGCACAAGGTCCATGCGGTGCCGGAGCGCAGCCTCCCCGCAGACCTCCCAGGTAGGGGCGGCCTGCAGACCCCGTCCCCGCGCCACCGGCTTCGCCCACCCGCTCCGGCGCCTCTGGAACTGGCTTCAGGGCCGGGATCCCACGCCCGCCCTCCCAGCAGCGCCGCCCTTTTAGCCCCAGCGCTACTCCGCCGCCCGCACCTGCGCGTCAGGCCCCGCCCCCCCGAGATGTGCCCACGCCTCTGCTCCCACCAACTGGGGCACGTCGGCCCCGCCTCCCTATGGTGCCTCCAAGCCCGCTGTCTCCGGTTTCATCCTACCACCAACCTGCAGGGATGAACACCCCAACCCCGGAGCTTCCAGAGAAGCCTCTTGACGGCAGCAGGAGCCGCGTTTCTCTGGCGGAAGATGGTGGCGTGGGCGGGGCGGCGCATGCGCAAAGGCCATCCGGAAGAGCCCTTCCCACCGTCCAGTGCTGGTGACGTCATAGGAAGCCGCGACGGCATTTCCCACAAGCCACTGCGGTGCCGAGGCGGGAAATTCTGTTCCAAGCCGGAGCCGAGGACGGATGGGGGTTGGCGTCTCCCCGCCTGACAGACGTGGAATCTGGTTAATAAATCCTGGTTTGACAACCAGGCACATTGTGGGAATATTGGGAAAATTCGAATGCGGCCAACTGGTCAATTATATTAGCAAGTAATCTTGCTTCTTTTTTACTTCTAAGTGTTGCTGTTACAGAAAAACCTTTTTTTTTTTTTT
>NW_012107275.1:52098-63949 GCF_000951045.1 Mandrillus leucophaeus
CAGGATGGTCTCGATCTCCTGACCTCGTGATCCACCCGCCTCGGCCTCCCAAAGTGCTGGGATTACAGGCTTGAGCCACCGCGCCCGGCCAATTTTTGTGTTTTTAATGGAGATGGGGTTTCCCCATGTTGCCCAGGCTGGTCTCGAGTTCGTGGCCTCAAGTGATCTGCCCACCTTGGCCTTCAAAAGTGCTGGTGTTGCGGGAAATAGAGGACTAGAGAGACTAGGTAGACCAATATGGAGAACAGGAGGATTGTTTATTTGAGGGTATGCACCGGATTCGTGGATTCATATCTAAAAAGCTGAGCATTGAACAAAGACGGAGCGGGGCTTTTATAAGCAAACTCACAGAAGCAAAACAGAAGCTGTTAATCATACAGTGACCGGTCACATAATCTACAGGGAACTGTTGACTTGGCATAACTTGTGGCCTTGCGTAGCCGGTGGCCTTGTAGCTGCCTCGAAAAAAAAATAAGAACCGACTAAATACAGACATTTGTAAATACATCATCATGCTTAAGAAGCCAGGGAAAGCAGTAACAGTAAAGGAATTTGTCTTTCTGTCTTTTGTTTTCTTTTAACTTTGCTCTGGAAGTGGGGGTTGTCTGGAGCCTATTCCTTTGGCCTTGGCTTCTCAAACAGTGTTAGCTTATAACTGTCTTTGAAGTGAGCTTACTAGACAGAGGAAAACTTGTTCTTTTCTTTTTAACCTTTGCCTTGCCTGTGACCTATCTTGGAGTGAATGAATGCATATTTATTTTTAAAGTCGTGCCTCAGTTTCTTCCTTTTGATGCCTTTTATAAAAGAAGTTTAACAGAAGGCATCACTATTACTTAGTTCTGCCTGAAGAGACAAGTTTTCTTCTTTAGGCACAGGCTGATATTTACACAGATCCATTAGCTGAGTGGTAGTTTGCTTAGCTACTGTTGCCTCTATAGTTGACTGAATGCTTCTAACAAGGAGGGGTAAGAGGCAAGGGAGTATTGGGCAAACTCTTAGTGTGTCCAGGACTATTCTTATTAAATCCACTGAAGAAGGAAAACCAGCCTCCAAAGAGGGAATCTGGAGACTGCCTTTTCCAAGTTTGGACTGGAACATGGAATAATTTTCTCATTCTTGAAGTTATTTCTATAACTGCCTTTCCATTGTCATCAGTTTCCAGGAAGCAATTTGTTAGACTGAACTTTCCACATACTCCTCCTTCCTGGGCTAGGAGGTAGTCTAAAGCTAATCTGTTCTGATAAATAGCATTCTTCATTTTTGTGGCTTGCTGGGCCAGTAAATCGAATGCATTTGCTGTTTCATTAGTGATCATTTCAAGTACTGCCTGCAACCTTATGATGCAGCTAAGCGTGTAAATAGGAGTGCGGTATCCTCATGACCTATCTTGTGCCCACGTAGCTGGCCTATAGTATTGAATTATTCTTTCAGAGAGCCAATCTGTCTTTCTAATCTCCTATTTCTGTATCTCTTTTTATGTCTGCATCTCTTTTGCTTCTTCTAACTTCATCATAGATGGGATACTTTAAAGTTTCTCCCTGTTGCAGTGGGAGTAGGAAAAAACATGGTCTAATTGTTTCAAACACACAGGACTTTGTCCATTTAGCTGACAACTGTCAATAAGCCTGTGGCTTACAGATCCAATAAAGACCAGGGGGTGCTTGCCAAGCATTTGGAGCTTCAAGCTGATATCAGGTGTGGTTTACAGGAGAGAAACAGGAGAATGGATTTGGATGAGGTGCTTTGGAGTCATCTCTGCCTCGCCACAAAGTTTTCTTTAGTGTTTCAATATAATATTGCTGTCCTAAGCAGGTTAGTTCTCCTACTGCGTCAGCAAGCAACACAGTATCTCTTGATGATAGACGTTTTTAAGAGCCAGACACTTGAACTTGTGGGCATCAGTTCTGGGGAAGAGTCAATGAGAGTTAAATTATCTTGTGGCATTAACTCTTTTGCTTCCTGAGGCCATTGGTCTCCTATGTTAGTCTTTCTACAAACATAACATGAAATGCCTGGGCTGCCAGCAGTGTGTTCAGCCAGTTGAGCAAACAGGTTTTCAGCTAAAGGAGTAGGCTCTGGTAACTTCTGGTCTTCTTGCTCATAGAATGATTTAAGAGTTGGAACTGTTGCTGGGCTGGCTGGGTCCGGGGTCTTTTTTTGATAACATATACGTAGGTTGCTGAGTGTGTGTGTATATAGACGTGTATGGGGTGACCTGCAGTCTACATGGGTATGTCTGGCTTTAGAATGGTGACATTTACAGGATTACAGGTTTTTGCTTCACAATCTGGTTTCACTGGCATTTTGGTAAGCATAATTGACCTTTGTTGTGTGCCAGGGTGCTACGATATGCAATGCCAACAATCTTTTACTGGGATCCTAGGGGAACAAGGTGGAGTTACTCTTGGCATGCATACATATTTGTTGTCATTTCTACAGTATCTTTCTAAAGGTAAATTACCACAGACAGGGGAGTCTTGGTCTGCTGCCTGACAAGCATCAAAATACAGAGAAATAGGCCCTTGGTAAAAGGGAGGGACCTTGGTTTGGTTTAAGAGGGGACCTTCCTTTGACCTCTTACGATGAGTCTCTTGGCAATATTTCTTCAGTAACTGCTTGAGTGTCTGGTTCATGCGTTCTACTTTTCTGGAACTTTGCGGCCGATAGGCTTCTTGTTATGTTTCATGTTATGTTTGTAGAAAGACTAACACAGGAGACCAATGGCCTTAGGAAGCAACTTCTATTTTATTTTTAACAGTCTTGTTACGTCTTGCACTATTTCAGCTACAAATGCCGGCCTATTGTCTGACTTTAAAGTTAGAAGCTGTCTAAACCTGGGGATAATGTCTTTTAACAGTACTTTAGTCACTTCTTGTGCTTTTTCTGTCCTGGTGGGGAAAGCCTCAACCTATCCTGAAAAAAGTGCAAATAAACACTAGCATATACTGATAGCCTCTGGCACGGGGCATTTTGGTAAAGTCTATAAGCAACTTTTCACAAGGCATGAAGGCGTGGCTCCTTCTCCTGTTCAGTTTCTTAGAGGAGGGGTTCTTTTTCTCTCTCTCTCTCCCTCTTTTTTTTTTTTAACTTCACATAATGGCTTAGCCATCAGTGAGAAATTTATAATCTAGATACAGGAGAATCTTACTGCTTTCAACCTCTAATGTGACAATGGGCTCTTGGAGGCCAAATGAGAAGGAGTGCGGTCTGTCTTCGTCCTCCCATCTTTCAGCTCCTGCTAGCCTGATCAGATCAGTATCTGGTTCCTCTAAGGTGCGGCAGCCTTTGGCCAATGGCCTTTTTGTCTCACGGCCTTGGCCATTTCTTTCATTGCCTTCTGGACATTCATCTTTCTAGCGTCCTTTCTTTTTGCATCTCGCACACTGATCCTTCTCTAGCCTTGGTCAACTTTCAAATCCTTGTCTAACTTGACTTATTCTATGTCCACGTCTGCGTCCATGTCATCTTACACTGCTAATCTCTTTTTCTATAAGAGCTGCTGCCAACAGATCTTAAGCCTCCAATCTGCTTCTTTCTTTGCCTCCTGGTCATGGTTAACATACACTTTGGAGGCTACTTCTGTAAGCTGGGTGGCATTCATACCTGCAAAACTTTATAACTTCCTCTTCCTCTTCTTCTTCTTTTTTTTTTTTTTTTTTTGAGACAGAGTCTCGCTCTGTCACCCAGGCTGGAGTTCAGTGGCACAATCTTGGCTCACTGCAACCTCCGCCTCCTGGGTTCAAGCAATTCTCTGCCTCAGCCTCCCAAGTAGCTGGGATTATAGGCGCCCACCACCACACCCGGCTAATTTTTTGTATTTTTATTAGAGGTGGGATTTCACCATCTTGGCCAGGCTGATCTCGAGCTACTGACCTCATGATCCACCCGCCTCAGCCTCCCAAAGTGCTGGGATTACAGGCGTGAGCCACCACGCCTGGCCAAAACTTTCTAACTTCTGAAGCTTTCGTTTGATTTCACCTTGGGCCTGTCCTACAAATGACGTATTCACTATACGCTGATTTTCAGTGGCCTCAGGGTCAAACGGGGTGAAAGCCAGTATACCTCACAGAATCTTTCATAAAACTGGCTAGGGCTCTCATCACTTCCTTGAAGCACTTCTGAAATCTTCTCTATATTAATGTCTTTCTTTCCACCATCTCAGCCTTTGCAGAGGTGCCTCTTAGTACCTCTGCAAACGCTGAAGCTGAGTTGCATCCTCTGGGTCCTAGTTAGGATCTTGGTCTGGGAACTGACCTTGAGTGTATGCCGGGCATGCACTGTGTCGGCTGATGCACGGGCTGCTAGCCAGCGGGGAGCTGTCTGGGTTACTCTCCTGCGCTCCTCAGTGTTAAATGACGTGAGGAGGAGCTGCTGGCAGTCTGGCCAGGCCGGATTGTGTGTCGGAAAGATGGATGCATCAGATCTGTAAGAGCTGGAGGCTTCTCCATGTAGGAGGGAGTGTGGTGTTTCCAGTTTAAAAGGTCAGTGGTTGGAAAGGCTGACTGATGAAAGTCCATTGCCTTCTTTGGACTTGGCCTTGGTCATCATAATAAATGGGTCCTCACGTCTCCTAGAGAGGCATTTGCAGAGCTTGATCACCACTGGATCTAGACAGCCTGCTTGACTATCTTCACTTCCTTCCCTGGCCTCTCAAGGCTCTGATCCTCCCCTTCGGGGTGAAACTTGGAGAATGCTGGCTCTTGAGTCTGGCTCCTGGGGGGCTGTTAGACTCGGTAAAGAGGGTTAGGCTGGGACATATGGAGGAAGAATCTCTGTTCTTTCTGGCCGCTCCTGCAAAACTGACTTTTCTTGCTCTCTTTGGGACTTCTTTAACTCTGTGTCTGCCAGTGAAGCTGCTCTTACTTTCACTGTTGGCTGGGCTCAGGCTACACGTGTTTTGCAATAAGCTGCTAAACAGGGCTGGATCCAGGCCGGTCTTGTCTGTGCTATACCTAACTATGAATCAATATAAGGAAATTGATCTGGATGCCTCGGCTGTCCTCTGACTCTTGTCACCACCTTCAATACATAGCCAATTATTTACTTATCTATAGTTCTTTCGGTCAGCCATCTAACACTAAAAGAAGGCCATTCTAATTCACAGAGAGTTCTCAACCCCTGTGGGATTAGCTTAACTCCATAATCCTCTGCAAAACCTTTCTTAAAGTTCTGTAACATGCCCTCTAATGGGGTGAGTTTTGATGACTTTCTTCCTATTCTTCCTTTTACGGCACAACACACTCTTCCCTCTCGTTTCGGCGTACCACACTGTCTCCTATTATGGGAGTTTTCAGACGCTGCTTGGCTTTGGAGAGTTCCTTATTCCTGCTACGACTCCGAGCTGTAGGGCAGTTCTTATTAGCCGCGTGCAGATCGCTACTAGTCTTAGTCGGCCTTACACTTCGCTCGGAGCACACAGTCCACGCTAGGAGATCTGTGACTCCTTACTTCGCAGCTGATGAGCTTAATTAGACCTTTTCATTCACACACTTTCACACACTTCTCTGCTCCTTGTTCCTGTGTACTTAACTGGGGTGGCAAGCCACTCTCGCCATCTCTAGTTTTTCTTAACCGACTTGCAAGCCACTCTCGCACCTTGCGTCGGTTGGGATGTGAGTTTCATCTGAACTGGCAAGCCTTTCTCACCACCTTTAGCCTCTCTGGGGTGGACTGCTAGGCACACCTCGGGAGGTGATCAAGCTCCTCTTCTGTCCTTGTGGGACAAGTCCTGCCTTGGACCTTAAAACTACTGCAGTTCTTGAAGCGTACTGTTTCTCGAATCATCCTGTAGCCTTTCTTTAGGTTCTGTTGTGCTGCTGGGTAGGGGCACTGGGTCACGTGAAAGCCGATCTCCTCTGTGGGCTGCAGTTCTCCTGGTGGCACCTGGGGTCACAGGTCTCCTGAGGTCTGGGGCTCTAGCCCTTAGAGGCAAAAGAGACAGTAAACTTGCTGTCTCTGGTCCCTTTATGGTCCCCAAAAATGTCGCAGGAAACTGAGGACTAGAGAGACTGATACGGAGAACGGGAGGATTGTTTATTCAAGGTATGCACCGGCTCAGCTTTTTTTTTCTTTTTTTTTTTTTTGAGATGGAGTCTGGCTCTGTTGCCCAGGCTGGAGCACAGTGGTGCAGTCTCAGCTCCCTACAACCTCCGCCCCTGGGTTTAAGCGATTCTTGTGCCTCAGCCTCCCAAGTAGCTGGGGTTACAGGTGCACACCATCATACCTGGCTAATTTTTGTGTTTTTGGTAGAGACGGGTTCTCACCATGTTGGCCTGGCTGGTCTCAAACTCCTGACCTCAAGTGATCCACCCACTTTGGCCTCCCAAAGTGCTGGGATTACAGGCATGTGCCACCATGCCTGGCCCACTTCTCCTTTCCTAATCTAGATGGTTTGCATTTATTTCTGTTGCCAAATTGTCCTGGCTAGCACCTCCAGCACAATATGAATGGATGTAGTGAGAGTGGATTTATCCACCTTGTTCCTCATCTTAGGATGTAAGTATACAGGCTTTCAACATTAAGTATGCTATTGGCTGTGGTTTTTCATATGCCCTTTATTAGTTTAAAGATGTTCCCTTCTTTCCTTCTTTGTTGAACGTTTCATCATGAAAGGATGTGGGATTTTGTTTCTGAACTATTGAGATGACTGTAGTTTTGCTTACTGTATTCGTATGGTGTATTATATTAAATAATTCTGGCTGCTATCCAACCTTGTATACTTGGGATGAATCCAACTTGGTCATGAGGTATAATTATTTTCTCATGTTGCTGTATTCTGTTTGCTTGTATTTATTTATTTTATTTATTTATTTATTGAGACGGAGTCGCTCTGTCACCCAAGTTGGGATGCAGTGGCATGATCTCGGCTCACTGAAAGCTCCGCCCCCCAGATTCATGCCATTCTCCCTCTTGCCTCAGCCTCCCAAGTAGCTGGGACTACAGGCGTCTGCCACCATGCCTGGTTAATTTTTTGTATTTTTTAGTCGAGACGGGATTTCACCATGTTAGCCAGGATGGTCTCAATCTCCTGACCTCGTGATCTGCCCGCTTTGGCCTCCCAAAGTGCTGGGATTACAGGTGTGAGCCACCACGCCTGGCCTCTCTGTTGGCTTGTATTTTATTGAAGAGTTTTGCATCTGTATTCATAAGATATATTGGTCTGAATTTTTCTTTCCTCGTGATGTCTTTGTATGGCTTCGCTGTCATGGTAATACTGGCCTCATAGAATGAGTTGGGACATGTCTCTCTCTACCACTTCTATTTTTTGGAGAGTTTGGAAAGAATTGATCCTAAATCTTCTTCAAATGTTGGACAAAATTCACCAGCAAACTTTCTGGGCTAGGGCTTTTCTTGGTGTGGAGTTGTTTCTTTATTAATAATTCAATCTCTTTACTTATTATGTCTAGTGAGAGCATTTTTTCTTGCATCAGTGTCACTGGGTGGTGTCTAGGAATGTTTCCATTGTATCTAAATTGTCTAATATATTGGCATACCATTGTTCATATTATTTTTCCTTAAATGTTTTCTTTTTGCAATGCTGGGAGTAATATATCCTCTTTCATTTCTGATTTTAGTTATTTGAGTCTTCTCTCTATTTTTCTTAGTCAGTCTAGAAAAATGTTAGGAAAACTTCCTGCCAGAACTGAGTTGTCCTACATAATGGAGAGAAAGCTCTCGGACCACAGAAAGAGATAGACCATTCCAGGCTGGTAGACGGTCGAAGGTTTATTCAGGAGGATCTTACTGAGGTGGTCTTGGGCAGCAGAAAGATGAGGCAGATCTCCACATTTGCAATGCATGCCGGTCTAACCTTTGATATCATGAAAATAAAAAGGGGAAAAAGAAAAAAGCCATCTAAATTGCTTTCTTAATTTATTTACTTTCTACTTAAAGGAATTGTTCGGGTTTCCTACAATCTGGTCAGCATTTTTAGGTGAGGGGATGCAGGGGGGATGTTCCTAGCAACAGCAGCTATCTTGGTCCTCTAGTTCCCGTGTCCTTCAACTCACTACTTCTTGTTCGTATACCCAAAATACGTTTTCATGACAATAAGATTTGTCAATTGTGTTAAGCTGGTTTGAATGTGCTTTTGGTTTCATTGTTTTTCTCCATTGCTTTTCTATTCTCTGTTTCATTGGTTTCTGCTATGATCTTTATTATTTCCTTCCTTCTGCTTACTTTAGCTTCTATTTGCTGTTCTTTTTCCAGTGTCCTTAGGTTGAAAGTTATGTTATTGATTTGAAATAGTTCTCTTTTTTATTATAGATATTTACAGCAATAAATTTCCCTGTAAGCATGTCTCTAATTGTCTTTCATTAAGTTTTGTATGTTGTGAATTCCTTTTCATTCCTCTCAGTATATTTTCAAATTTCTGTTTTGATTTCTCCTTTGATTAATAATTTGGATGTGTGTTAATTTCCACATATTTGAGTTTCCCTACTTTTTTGTTATTAATTGCTAGGTTCGCTCTATTGTGACTGGGGTACATGCTGTTCAGTTCCTTTAATGGCTTAGCGTAGAGTCTATGATGGACAATGTTAATGAGCCTTTGAGAAGAATGTAGCTTCTTTTGTTGTGTGGAATGTTTTGCACGTGTTTTTCAGGTCTAGTTGAACTATGAAGTTGATGGTTTTTCTATCCATTAGTGGAAATGCAATATTGAAGTCTCCAGTCATCATCAATTTTGACTCATTTCTGTCAGTTTTTGTTTCATGTACTTTGGTGATGTTTAATTGGGTGCATATATGTTTATACTTGTACTTTCTTACTGATGAGTTGGCCATTTTATTTTATTATTGTAAAATGTCCCACATTATCTCTAAGAAAAAAAATTTTTTTTTTCTTTTTTTTTATAATTTGCAATGGCGTGATCTCAGCTCACTGCTACCTCCGCCTTCCGGTTTCAAGCGATTCTCCTGCCTCAGCCTCCTGAGTAGCTGGGATTATTGGCACATGCCACCACGCCCAGCTAATTTTTATATTTTTAGTAGAGACGGGATTCTACCATGTTGGCCAGGCTGGTCTAGAACTCCTGACCTCAGGTGATCTGCGCACCTTGGCCTCCCAAAGTCCTGGGATTACAGGCATGAGCCACCGCACCTAGTCAATTTTTTTTGTTTTAAAATTAATTGTGTCTGATATTAGTATAACTACCTTAGAATAGCTTTCTCAGGGTTTCTGTTTGCATGATATATGTATTTCCATCTTTTTACTCTATTTATATCTTTGAATCTAAAATGTTACTCTGGTAGATGGCATAGATGATCTTTTTTTTTTTTTTTGAGATGGAGTCTCACTCTGTCGCCCAGGCTGGAGTGCAGTGGCGCAATCTCGGTTCACTGCAAGCTCTGCCTCCCGGGTTCACATCATTCTCCTGCCTCAGCCTCCCAAGTAGCTGGGACTACAGGTGCCTGCCACCGTGCCCGGCTAATTTTTGTATTTTTAGTAGAGGCGGGGTTTCACCATGTTTGCCAGGATGATCTTGATCTCTTGACCTCATGATACACCCGATAGACCCACCTTGGCCTCCCAAAGTGCTAGGATTACAGGCGTGAGCCACCACACCTGGCAACAGTGAGTATTTTCTAAAATGACAATTACATTTCTTTAATGATTTTAGTACTCTATTTTTGGCTTATTATGCTAGTCAGTGTTCTTGGGCTTACATTATACATTTTAACCTATCAGAATCAGCTTCAGATTCATGCTAATTCAGAACAGTTTCAGTTAGACACAAAAACATTACCTCTACCTTGCTCCACGCCCTTCTGCATATAGCTTTGTACCCTATGTAGTTCTATACCCTTCTTATTGTACCTTTTTAAGGTATTATTCTTATTTATATTACATCTATAAATACTAAAAACTCAATAATACATTGTTATAACTATTACTTCGTATAACCATGTCTTTTAAGAAGCTGAGAGGAAATAGTAAAGCACATAAATATTTAAAATTTTAAGTCAACCTTCTTATTTATCATTTATGATTCTCTTCATTTGTTTTTACAGATTTGAGTCGTCTGTAGTCTGATATATGGAGTCGTTGTCTTAACCCAATACAGCTTTGTTCCCACTCACCTCGGTTAGACTGTTATTGGCAAACATATTAAATTTTGTAAGTCACAGGACAAACAATACATTGAACAGACATTGTTTTATAAATTGCTTTCTAAATCAATTAAGAGAAAAAATAGAAAAATGTGCATTTATACTGCCTTTTATTCTTTTCATAATATAAAATATATTAGTTTTAGAGTTTCATGTTTACCTTTACTGGTAGGGGTGTGTGTGTGTCTGTGTGTGTGTGTGTGTAAATTTGGATTATTGTGTGGGTAATCATTTTCAGCCTGAATAACTTCTTTTAATATGTCTTGTGAGATAGGTCTGGTAGCAATGAATTATCTCAGTTTTGTTAATCTAGGTATGTCTTCGTTTCACCCTCATTTTTGAACCATAGCCATGCTGAATACAGGATTTTTTCTTCAGACATTGTATATGTTACTCCCCTTCTTCCTGGCCTCTACTATTTCTGGTGAGAAATCAGCTGTTAGTCTCCTTGGGATTCCTCCTATTTATAACCGTTTTAGAGGATCCCTTTTAAGCTCAATGGCTCCTCTTTCTTTATCTCACTTTCTGCTTTCAGCATTTCCTGTGTGTCTTCAGCTTTCAGCGTCATTACTATGATGTGTCTGTGGATCTCTTTATGTTTGTCTCATTTGAAGTTGCGTGAGTTCCTGCATGTGAGTAAAAGTTTATTTGCTGTATGCTCTTGGGACCATTTGCAGAGACTGTGGATGGTTATTTTTGTTTTGTGTAGTTTTTGAAATTTTGACTAATTTTCAGAAGAGAACTTATTTCTCACTCACCTTCCTATGCAGGTCAGTGAGGGGTATGTGGACTCCACAGAGTGCCTCAGGGACCTAGGCTGTCGCTAGCTCTGACATCTTACAGCTGCTCTCTCTGGAGCACATTGCAGGCTGCACAGCTGTAAGTGGACCACATAAGAGTAAGTTTCTCCTGCGACTTGACCAGGAGCTAGGCAGACTTAGGGATAGGCCAATCAACTGAGCTCGGTTCACGTGCCATGAGGTGACCCCTCTTCCAGCTCCCAGGGTATCTCCTGGATCCCCAGAGAATTTGCTTTGTTCTGCCTCCTTGCTGGTTTGGACATTGTTATTTAACCTGGCTCAGTCCTGCCTTCCAAATAGTTTTCCTTGAAAGTTCCCATAATATTTCCCACAGTCAGAGGTCAAAGCAGTCAATAACTGAAATTACTACCAACCTTGAAATAGATGAAGATGAGTTCGTTTCCAGTGGGATTCTTGGGGCCTCAAACTTGGCGGTAGGGGGGTGCCAGCTGTGTGGAATTTGAAGCTAATCTGTAAGTTGGGAAAAATTTTGGATTTGGGAGCCAGTCAGTCTTCACCAGGATTTAGACAGGTGGTGGGTGAGAACATTTGTGTCCAACAGAAACGCTTGCTGGAACATGACACGCTTTCGGTCATCACTTTGCCCATGCTGGGGGCTTGTGTGTGGTGCTGAACAAGACCGAATGTTCCACGTATCTTTCCCCTGATTTTACTACTATGGAGAACTGAATTTAAAAGGTGGCCGGTAACACTGTTTCTCCAAACACTGCCATTGAATACATTAAGGGAATTTCTCAGGGGAAGGAAACACATGACCTGCTTCTGGGAGCAGCATGTGGCTGATTTGTAGGCCCCTAATGATGGGTGGCCAGCTTGACTATTCCAGGGTTTTCTAATTTCTATGTTTCATCTAGTCCCGGTTACTGTGACTTGTGTTACCCCACTGATATGCTTTGGATGTTTTTTCCCCTCCAAATCTCC
>NW_012107275.1:64458-73533 GCF_000951045.1 Mandrillus leucophaeus
GGCCCACGGAAATCTCGCTTTGAAACGTGACCTCCCACGTTGGAGACTGGCCCACGGAAATCTCGCTCTGAAACGTGACCTCCCATGTTGGAGGCGGGCCCACGGAAATCTCCGTTGAAACGTGACCTCCCACGTTGGAGGCTGCCCACTGAAATCTCGGTTGAAACGTGACCTCCCACGTTGGAGGCGGGCCCACTGGGAGGTATTTGGGTCATCGGGACAGATGGCTCATGAATGCTTGCTGCCCTCCTCATGGTCAGGAGCAGGTTCTTACTCTGAGTTCACATGAGATCTGGTTATTTAAAGAGGCTGGCGTCTCCCTAGTCTCTCTCTTGCTCACTCACCAGGTGATGGCCAGCCCCATCTTAGCCTTCTGCCGTGATTGTAAGTTTCCCAAGGCTTGCTTAGAAGCAGATGCTGGTACCTTGCTGCTTGTATAACCTGCAGAACTGTGAGCCGAATAAAACTCTTTTCTTTCTAAATTACCCAGCCTCAAGTATTTATTTATAACAATACAAATGAAGTAAAACACAGACCAACTGAAAGCATGAGTACCTCTTTGAATCAGGCCACTTCACTGTGAACTACGGCTCTGTGTTTTTTTTGTTTTTGTTTTTGTTTTTGTTTTGAGATGGAGTCTCACTCTGTCACCTAGGCTGGAGTGCAGTGGTGTGATCTCGGCTCACTGCGAGCTCCACTGCCTCCCGGGTTCATGCCATTCTCCTGCCTCAGCCTCCCAAGAAGCTGGGACTACAGGCGCCCGTCACCATGCCTGGCTAATTTTTTTTGTATTTTTAGTAGAGACGGGGTTTCACCGTGTTAGCCAGGATGGTCTCTATCTCCTGACCTCATGATCCGCCCGCCTCGGCCTCCCAAAGTGCTGGGATTACAGGCATGAGCCACTGCACCCGGCCTAAGGCTTTTATTTTAACACCCCAATCCCTAACCCAGAACCAGACCCTAACCCTAACTTGAATCAGGCCACTTTACTGTGAACTATGGCTCTTCATCATCATCATGCCCCAACAAAGACTATGACCAACAGGACCTGAATACTGTAGTATGGAGTGGCCATGGGAGGACGGAGCATCTAGGAGAGAGAGCTGAGTGTGGTTGGATACTCCCCAGGCTCTGTGAGGGAGCTGTGGATGGAAGGGAACCACCAAGGGTCTCAGTGAGGTTGGAGGGGCAGCACTGAGCTGAGGGCTTGAGGAGACCGAGGAGGAGCAACCCTGAGGACTTGGAAATGACTGGGAGGACCAGAAGCAGCGGTGGTGGAACACAGGCTGGCAGCCAGCAGGACAGGCCAGGGTCTCCTGGCAGCATCAGGGCCCCGGGTGCTGCCACAGGAGGCACCCCCTGTGTGCAGCTCCACGGGTTCCCAGTACCATTGCCTCTCACCAAGCATGTTAAAAATTCCGTGGGGTGTTGGACTGGTGCCATGGTTCACACCTGTAATCCCAGCACTTTGGGATGCCAAGGAGGGCAGATCACGAGGTCAAGAGATGGAGACCATCCTGGCCAACATGATGAAACCTCATCTCTACTGAAAATACAAAAATTAGCCGGGCGTGGTGGCGGGCGACTGTAGTCCCAGCTACTCAGGAGGCTGAGGCAGGAAAATCACTTGAACCTGGGAGACAGAGGTTTCAGTGAACCGAGATCGTGCCATTGCACTCCAGCCTGTTGACAGAGCGAGACTCCATCTCAAAAAAAAAAAAAAAAAAAAAAAATTCCATGGGGTGTTTTAAGGACTCCCAGGTCAGACCCACCCAGGACCCTAAGTCAGGCCTCAGATGTGGGCCCAGGCAAGAGGTGCATGGCCTGGGGTCCCTGCAAGCATTGGCACCTGGGTCCCCAACAGGCCTAGGAGCACAGCTTTGGCCAGAAGAGATTGGCAGTTTCAGGCCTGGGACATTTCAGGTGGCATCTGCAACTGTGGCCACCCCAATGACACTGAACCAGGCTCGCTGTGCCCTTCACACAGACACCCAGTTACTGAGATAAGGGGCTTTGTGGTAAAGATTTATTCACGAAGATAAAATCCACTGTTTGCGTCCAATTATTTTTGTTATTGTTTTGCAAACCCAAGAGTCTGTATCAATATCTCATGGCTAGTTCTGAAGCAAAATCTACAGGATCTTTGTTTTGTACGAGTGTGTATGTGTGTATGTGTATGTACATGTATTTTGTTACATGTTTTTGATCACAAGGCAGCAAATTTGGCTTAAACTTAGAGTGCCCATAAATTAAATAATTAGCCCAAATGTTTTTCAAGTTCACATGACTTATTGATCAAGCAATTTCATACTTATCTCTGCAACATACTATAAGGTGTCAGAATTTGGCATAAAAGTTATAAAATTGGCTGGGCGCGGTGGCTCACACCTGTAATTCCAACACTTTGGGAGGCCAAGGTGGGTGGATCACGAAGTCAGGAGTTCGAGACCAGCCTGGACAATATGGTGAAACCCGTCTCTACTAAAAATACAAAAATTAGCCGGGTGTGGTGGCTGGTGCCTGTAGTCCCAGCTACTCAGGAGGCTGAGGCAGGAGACTAACTTGAACCCAGGAGGTGGAGGTTGCAGTGAGCCGAGTGGCGCCACCGCACTCCAGCCTGGGTGGCTGAGCGAGACTCCATCACAAAAAAAAAAAAGTTATAAAACTAAACCCAGCCACCAAACAGAATTATCTCTGCTTGTGTAATTTTTAAACCAGCAAGATGTTAATATTGTGGGTGTAATGAAAACAGGTAAATCTTGAATTATTGGTAAAATAACCATATACTCTTAAGGTTCTTAAGTAATCACCTGAAATTCACAGGCTATAAAAATAGGATGGATGTGAGGCAGGCAGCTATGCCACCCTGGCAACACTACAGGACAAAATAAAAATTGGGTGGCCGCTGACTTGGCCAGAAGGGGGAGAGTGTTAACCAAAAGTGGAATTCTAAGGCCCCCCAACAACCATCTGAATGGACCCCTCCTCTTGGCCAAGGGCCTTCCGGAGGTAACCTGAAGCTCTAGTTCAGGGCATGATGAAAGAGGGGGTTGGAGATGCCTCATTATACCCCTCCAGCATTAACATCAACACAGACCTCAAGTGTAATAAGAAACATTTACAATCTATTTTCTCTGAGGCCTGCGACCCAGTGGCTTCATCTGCATGATAAAACCTTGGTCTTCTGGATCCAGTGGCTTCACTGATTAATTTTACCAAACATCTAAGGAAGAATTACTATCAATCCTACTCAAACTATTCCAGAAAACAGAGAAGGCTGTTGTATTTCCAAACTCATTCTATGAGGCTACTATTACCCTGAAACTAAAACCAAAGAAACTACAGGTCAATATCACTGATAAACATTGATCCAGAAATCTCCAATACTAGCAAAAACCAAATTCAACAACACGTTAAAAAGACCATTCATCATGTCTAAGTGGGATTTATCCCAAGGATGGCAGCAAATGGTTCAACACATGTCAATCAATCAGTGTGACACATCACATCAACAGAATGAAGGACAAAAAACATATGATGAGTTCAATTGATGCTGAAAGCTTTTAATAAAATCCAACATCCCTATGATAAAACGAAACCCTTAAAAAAACTAGATATAGAAGGAACATACCACAGCACAATAAAAACCATATGCAGCAGACCCACAGCCAGTATCATCCCGAACAGGGAAAAACTGAAAGCCTTCCTTCTAAGATCTGGAACAAGACAAGAATGTCCACTTCCAACACTGTTACTCAACATAGTACTGGAAGTCCTAGCTACAGCAATTCAGACAAGAGAAGAACAATAAAAGGAAAGAAGTAAAATTGGAAATTGGAATCCAAATTTGAAAGAAGTAAAATGATTATTTTTTTCTTGTTTGCAGATGATTTGATCTTATATTTGGAAAAACCTAAGGACTCCACCAAAAAACTATTAGAACTGATCAACAAATTCAGAGTCACAGGAAATCAAACTACAAAAATCAGTAGCATTTCTTAATGCCAAAAATGAACAATCTAAAAAAAAATCAAGGAAATAATTCTACAAATGAAATAAAATAGGAATAAATGTAATAAATGAAGTGAAAGATCTCTACAATGAAAACTATAAAACACTGATGCAAAAAAATTGAAGAGGACACCAAAAAAATGGAAAGATAGTCCATATTCCTTGATTGGAAGAGTAAATATTGTTAAAATACCCACACTTCACAAAGCAATCTACAGATTCAATGCAATCCCTATTGAAATACTAATAACACTCTTCACAGAAATAGAAAAAAAAATCCTAAAATTTATATGAAACCATAAAAGACCCAGAATACCCAAAGCTGTCCTGAGCAAAAAGAACAAAACTGCAAGGATCACATTACCTGACTTTAAATTATACTACAGAGCAATTGTAAACAAAATAGCATGGTACTGCCATAAAACAGACACATAGACCAATGGAACAAAATAGAGAACCCAGAAATAAATCCATACATTTACAACTAACTCATTTTCAATGAAGGTGCCAAGAATATACATGGGGGAGAGGACAATCTCTTCAATAACTTGTGCTGGGAAAACTGGATATTCATTGGCAGAATAATTTTTTTTTTTTTTTTTTTTTGAGACAGAGTCTCACTCTGTTGCCCAGGCTGCAGTGCAGTGGCGCCATCTGGGCTCACTGCAAGCTCCACCTCTCGGGTTCAAGCCATTCTCCTTCTCAGCCTCCCAAGTAGCTGGGACTACAGGCGCCCGCCAGCACACCCAGCTAATTTTGTGTGTGTGTGTGTGTGTGTTTAGTAAAGACGGAGTTTCACCATGTTAGCCAGGATGGTCTCGATCCCCTGCCCTCATGATCCGCCCACCTCAGCCTCCCAAAGTCATTGGCAGAATAATTAAACTAGAACCCTCTCTTGCCCTGTATACAAAAATCAAATGGATTAAAGACTTAAATCAAAGACATGAGTCTACTGAAAGAAAACATTAGGGAAACTCTCCAGGAAATTGGTCTGGGCATGGATTTCTTGAGTCATACTCCAAAACCTCAGGCAACCAAAGCAATAATGAACAAGTGGTATCACATCAAGTTCAAAAGCTTCTGCATAGTAAAGAAAACAAAACGTGAAAAGAAAATCCACAGAATGGAAGAAAATATTTGCAAACTATATATCTGATAAGGGATTAGTAACCAGAATATATAAGGAGCTCAAACAACTCTATAAGAAAAAAACTAATAATCCAATTATTTAAATGGGCAAAAGATCTGAATGGACATTTCTCAAAAGAAGGCATACAGGTCAAGCGCAGTGGCTCACACCTGTAATTCCAGCACTTTGAGGAGCCAAGGCGGGTGGACCCCTTGAGCCCAGGAGTTCAAGACCAACCTGAACAACATAGCAAAGAATTTTAAAAACTCCCTGGGCATGGTGATGTATGCCTGCAGTCCCAGCTACTCAGGAGGCTGAGGTGGGAGGATCGCTTGAGCCCTGGCAGTCAAAACTACAGTAAGCCATGATCATGCCACTGCACTCCAACCTGGGTGACAGAGTGAGACCCTGTCTCAGAAAACAAGCAAAAACAAAAAAGAAGATATATAAATGTCAAATAGGTATATGAAAAGATGCTCAATATCATTGATCATCAGAGAAATTCAAACCAAAACTACAATGAGATACCATCTCACCCCATTAAAATGGCTTTTATCCGAAAGACAGGCAACAGCAAATGCTTGCAAGAATGGGAGAAAAGGAAGCCCTCTTACTCTG
Organism: Mandrillus leucophaeus; assembly: GCF_000951045.1. Classification (NCBI taxonomy): domain Eukaryota; kingdom Metazoa; phylum Chordata; class Mammalia; order Primates; family Cercopithecidae; genus Mandrillus; species Mandrillus leucophaeus. The sequence goes on from NW_012107275.1 coordinate 70,217, forward strand.
TTGGTGGGAACATAAGTCGGTACATTCACTGTGGAGAACAATATGGAGGTCCCTCAAAAAATTAAAAATAGGGCTATCATATGATCCAGCAATCCCACTGCTGGGTATATACCCAAGGGAGGGAAAATTAGTATATCAAAGAGATATGTGCATTCCTATATTTATTTCAGCACTATTCATAATAGCCAAGATTTGGAAGCAACCTAAGTGTGCCCCAACAGATGAAGGGATAAAGAAAAGGTGGAACATATACACAATGGAGTACTCTCCAGCCATGAAAAAGAATAAGACCCCATCATTTGCAACAACATGGATGGAACTGGAGGACATTGTGTTAAGTACAATGAGCCAGGCACAGAAAGACAGACTTTGCACGTTCTCACTCATTTGTAGGAGCCGAAAATTAAAACAATTGAACTCATCAAGACAGAGAGTAGAAAGAGAGTTTCCAGAGGCTGGGAAGAGTAGTGGTGTTATGGGATCTTTGGGGTGTCACTTTTCTGGACAAAAACCTCTGTGGCTGGTGGCACCTTGGCCTGGGTTTTGCTTGGGCCTACTGGGCTCATTCTGCCCACTCAGCCTGGCAGGCTGTGCTCAGCTCGTGCTACCAGATCAGATCCCATGCCTGCCAAGGGAGACTACGTGGAGTGGCAAGGGGGTTGTGAGCACACATGGGGTCTGGCCACTGTGCAGTCAGACCTGCTGGTTGCTGCAGTGGGGCAGGTAGCTCCAGGTGCCAACACGGGCGCCAGCTCTCCACAAGGCTGTGGCTGGACCAGGGGCACCACAAACAGCTTCTGCAGCTGGCATGCTGGGAACACAGTGGCACCCAGACGCTTGGAGATACCAGGAACCACAGGGCCCCAAAGAGGGAATCACAGCCCTGGCTGGGGGAGCTCCCAGGTCTGGGCTCCCCAAAGGGCCGCAGCTCTTCTTGCCTTCTCTTTGCCCACAATGTGGCGAGCAAGGGGCATGTCTCAGCCCTGTTTGTGTTACAGCTCTTTCAGCCTCTTCCCCAGGATTTGTCGTAATTAATTCACGTGTCGCCTTACATGTGTTTCAGTTTCAGAAGATGTATGGGTCTAAACACAACATGATATGTTAGCTAGCTGCCATATGAATTTCTCCCGGTTCCACCACTCTGTAGCCTAAAGTTATTCTGTCATCCATGACTATCCTGGCTCAAGAGTCTAAACATATTTGTTTGGTAGCTATGGCTTCAGCAACTTCATTTGCTAAGTTACCTAGAGTGGTTGACAGATTTCTAATTATAAGTTCATGAGAGGTTACTCCCCACCATTGCAAGAGACTTCTCCCAAACATAGGCCAAAATCCGTCTCCTTGGTTTGCAGGTACAGTTTGTCTAATCCTGGAAAGTAATTTTGATGAACTAGTTCAGTTTTCAATAACAATGGAGTTAGAAAGAGGGAGAGCCACATAACCTACTAGACAATCACCTCTCATATGCCAGCTGTCAGCACATTCATAAGCCCATGGGTGGTTGATCCAGGGACCACACAGGGTCCCTGACAGATTCTGAAAGTTAAGGCTTTGGTTTACTGGTAACAGAGACAGGTTAAAGTATGTGTCTTCAGTCTTGAGTAGAGCGTAATCAGTCTGATTTTTTTTTTAATGAGACAAACATCAGGTGAAGACCTTGACAAGAAGGAAGAGAAAACCCGAAATTCTGTAATCATAATAATAGAATTGTAATTGCTAGTTTAAGCAGTCCTTCAAAAATACATCTCATTCCTGACAGGCTAAAACAAGTTTTTAAAATATATTATATCCAGGTTCACTAAGGGACACTTGGAGCCAGGAAATAATTCAGGATTCAGCCAGGATTCAGGCAAATAATAAAAACTCAAAAACAATGATCAGGGTTGGAATCTAATGGTATATGTCATAGTTTTCTTTTGGAACATAAGTTTTCTCTCTCTAGTCCCTCATTTTTATCAAAGACAAATCATAGTAGGACCAATGTGTGTGCAAAATAAGTTTTAGTCTTAACATACCTGGCCTGATTATTTGCATAAAGTGCAGCAAGAATATTTATTGGCCATATAGGCTTCTTAAAATTGGCTTTGTTGGAACTTTTTAATAAGGAATCTTAGACTTTTAAAAGTCTCGAGCCTAGCCACATCAAAGATTTGCCATCAGACTGTGTCTGTAATACTTTTTGTAAAAACCTACCTTTTTTTTATTATACTTTAAGTTCTGGGGTACATGTGCAGAACGTGCAGGTTTGTTACATAGGTATACATGTGCCGTGGTGGTTTGCTGCACCCACCCATCAACCCATCACCTATATTAGGTATTTCTCCTAATGCTATCCCTCCCCTGACCCCCACCTCCCAATAGGCCCTGGTGTGTGATGTTCCCCTCCCTGTGTCCATGTGTTCTCATTGTTTGACTCCCACTTATGAGTGAGAACATGCGGTCTTTGCTTTCCTGTTCTTGTGTTAGTTTGCTGAGAATGATGGTTTCCAGCTTCATCCATGTCCCTGCAAAGGACATGAACTCATCTGTTTTTATGGCTGCATAGTATTTCATGGTGTCTATGTGCCACATTTTGTTTATCCAGTCTATCATTGATGGGCATGTGGGTTGGTTCCAAGTCTTTGCTGTTGTGAACAGTCCTGCAATAAACATACATGTGCACATGTGTATTTATAGTAGAATGATTTATAATCCTTTGGATATATACCCAGTAATGGGATTGCTGGGCCAAGTGGTATTTCTAGTTCTAGATCCTTGAGGAATCTCCACACTGTCTTCCACAATGGTTGAACTAATTTACACTCCCACCAACAGTGTAAAAGCATTCCTGTTTCTCCACACCCTCTCCAGTATCTGTTGTTTCCTGACTTTTTAATGATCGCCATTCTAACTGGCGTGAGATGGTGGCCGGGCGCGGTGGCTCAGGCCTGTAATCCCAGCACTTTGGGAGGCCGAGACGGGCGGATCACGAGGTCAGGAGTTCGAGACCATCCTGGCTAACACGCTGAAATCCCGTCTCTACTAAAAAATACAAAAAACTAGCCAGGCGAGGTGGTGGGCGCCTGCAGTCCCAGCTACTCGGGAGGCTGAGGCTGGAGAATGGCGTAAAAACCCGGGAGGCGGAGCTTGCAATGAGCTGAGATCCGGCCACTGCACTCCAGCCTGGGCGACACAGCGAGACTCCGTCTCAAAAAAAAAAAAAAAATTAGCCGGGCATGATGGCATATGCCCGTAATCCCAGCTACTTGGGAGGCCGAGGCAGAAGAATCACTTGAACCCAGGAGGCAGAGGTTGTCGTAAGCTGAGATTCCACCATT
>NW_012107275.1:73583-75273 GCF_000951045.1 Mandrillus leucophaeus
AAAAAAAAAAAAAAAAAAAAAAGAAAAGGATGTGACGTAAAAACTAAGAAAATCTGAATAAAACGTGGCCTTTAGTTAAGAATCCATCAATATTGGAGCATCCGTTGTAACAAGTAGTTGGAACAAGCGTCACGCTAATGTAAGACGTCCGTACCAGCGTAACTGGGTGCCAGGCATTTGTAAACTCTGTTCCATCTTCTCAATTGTTTTATAAATCTAAAACCCCTCTTTTAAAAGAGTTTATTTAGTAGGCTGGGCGCGGTGGCTCACACCTGCAATCCCAGCACTGATGAAGGCCAAGACTGGTGGATCACTTGAGCTCAGGAGTTGGAGACCAGCCTGGGTAACGCGGTAAAGCACCATCTCTACCAAAAACACAAAAATTAGCCGGGTGTGGTGGCGCATGCCTGTAGTTGCAGCTACTTGGGAGGCTGAGGTGGGAGGATCTCTGGAGCTGGGAGGTCGAGACAGTAGTGAGCCAAGATTGCACCACTGCACTCCAGCCTGGGCAATGAGAGTGAGACCCTGTGTTTACACACACATACACACACAAAAGAGTTTGTGTAAAGTGAAAACAGAGAATACGAGAGAAGAGGGAAACCAGGGCTCAGTGGGGGTGGGCAGGGGTTGGTCCATGTGCACGCAGCCCACCTGGTTGGCAGCTGCCCGGGTGTCTCCTCAGGTGTCAGAACAGGAGTTTCTTCCTCAGCCTTCATTTCGCTCAGGTGGGCATGTGGCGATGGCAGACCCTTGGGCTGTGAGAAACTATGTCACTGTTTTGTCCAAGTCTTCACAGACCAAAGACGGGGCTTCGCCCAGAGGAGGACTCGAGGAGCCAGGCTGGAGTTTGTGGAGAGAGTGTGTGTCACTCACAGAACAGATGACGCATTTGCAACATGCGTTCTCAACGTGGGAGCCACATTGAGAACTCCCTGACACTCAGGGTGACAACGGCCACCCCGCCTGCTCCTCCCTTTCCTAATGCCTACACAGCAGACACTTGAGGGCTGCTCTGGGGAGTGCTGACTACATGCTTACCTACCTCCATGAAGACATGCGTGTTCATGCGTATGTGCACAGACATGTATGCATGTGTGTACACAAGCATGTTCTGTTTTCACCTTTTCACAAAACTATGTCAAAAGCAAAACATTTTGGAATACATTTCCAGTTATGCAAAATGTTTAAAATATGAATTTCATTGGTTAATACAAACTAGGCATGAAATGCAGGCAACCCTGTTTACCAAGAAACGTCAGGGTGCAGTGTGCCTCTGGGAGAGGTGCCCATGAGCACCTCATCTTGAAGCCAGTCTTCATGCTAGATCCCGGGCCGAGGGAGCGAGGCGGCTGGAGGTGGGTGTGACACCAGGTGACTTAGCGGCCCCAGGACGGTGACTTCCCCTCCGGAGGTGCCATGGGACTGAATGGCTCAGGAGCATTCAGAGTGACCTCCAGGAGGGGCAACTCCTGGGTGTCTCCCAACACAGAGCCCAAAACCTGGAAGTGGACAGAGCACCCCCTGCTCATCTCCTGGGTCCTCATTTCAGGGGAAGGACGGCCACTCAGGCCGACACTGACCGATGCTCCAGCCCACACTGCCCTGCACTCCCTAGAAGGAGAACCTAGGTTGGGCTCCCAGACAGGAGAGGGAGTGGGTTTGTGGTGCTAATTAATAGTAATCATAGGCC
>NW_012107275.1:76878-78114 GCF_000951045.1 Mandrillus leucophaeus
ACTGGAGGTCCGCGGTCACAGTGTCCACTGGCTGGCTTCTCCAGAGGCCTCTCCTTGGCTTGTGGACACCGTCTTCTCCCCAGATCCTCATCTCCTCTTATAAGGCTACCAGTCAGATTGTATCAGGGCCCGCCTCATGATCCCATTTAACCTTAATGGCCTCATTGAAGACCCCATCTCCAAACAGCCACATCCTGAGGTCCCCGGGGTTAGGGCTTCAGCACAGGAATTTGGGGCGGGGGGACACACACTTTGAGTCCGCACCACCTTCCAACCACTGCGTAGTGTGTGCTGCAGGTTAGCTTGTGTGACTGTGATCTTTTTCACCAACTGGTTCATTGAACGAGTGTTCAACAGGCCCTCTAAGGAAGTTATTAAGGTCAAATGAGGCCGTAGGAGTGCGGCCTGATCTGATAGAATTACTGTCCTTATGAAAGAGGCACCAGAGCACCCACTCTCTGTCTCGGTCGTGTGAGGACAGAGCAGGCAGCCCTCTGCAAGCCAGGTATGAGCCCTCGCCAGAAAAAGGCCAGCTCACACCTATGATCCTGGACTTCCAGCCTCTAGAACTGTGAGAATTTTAATTTCTCTTTAACCCACCCAGTCTGTGGTACCGTCATCTCTCAGTACCTCAGTACCTGTGCGGGACTGGTTCCAGGATCCCCACAGATACCAAAAGCCACGGAAGTTCAAGTCCCCCAGTGGGCCCTCTGCATCCATGGAGGCAGCCCCAGCCTTGGAGACCGACTGCGTTTCCTTAGGGCAGCCCTAGGCGCAGCAGTGCAAGGACAGCCACAGTTACCCCTGGCGCTGCACGGCCCTGAGGCTGGGCAAGGCTGTCCACCCCGCTGTCAGACCCCAGCAGGGAAGGGGTCTAGAAGGCAGTCCTGGGAACCCTACAGAGAGGCCCACCGGGACAAGGTCGGGGCAGCTCTGTTCCCATCAGGCCGAGCCCGGGTGTCTCTGGACCTCCAGGGTGGCTGCCGAGGGAGCTCCGGAAGGTCAGCGTAGGGGCCGTGGGCCCCTGTGGTTGTGCCCAGCCCAGCATCCCAGGGAGCTCCCTCCACGTGCTCATCCCACGAGGTTCCTGCTGCAGTCAGAGTGGAGGATGGGAGGCCTGGGGCGGAGGGTCGGGGGATTGAAGGGGCCAGTGCAGAGGACAACGCGAGCCCCAGGGGCCCGGGGTCCTGGTCGTCCTGGTCCTGCCGTTTTTATTAGAAGCGAGTCCTGCACCCC
>NW_012107275.1:78869-81152 GCF_000951045.1 Mandrillus leucophaeus
TGGCTAGGACACGCCGGAAACTCAGCCACCTCTCCCCTTCAACTCAGCCGGCCCCCACCGGAAGTGCACAGGAGCCGGGAAGAGAGGCTGGAGCCTGCCCTGAGGGCGGCACAGGAGGTGTCTCTGCAGCTGGTTCGTGGGGGGGCTGTTGGGCCCCCTCCCCACCCCGCCGCGTCCCAGGGAACCCTGGGAGGGCACCCAGCGAGGGGGCCCCCGGGCGTCCGCCGATTCCTCACTGCTGTCTCCGCCTGTCCCCGAAACCCCCGCACACGTTCACCGAGAAAACAGACATAAACCCAGCCAGGCACATCCACCAGAATGGCTGTGATTTCAGAGGAGCAGAAAGAAGTGCGCCGAGGAGGGGGAGGCCTTGGACCCCCTCGTGCATTGTCGGGCTGGGTGCAGCCGCGGTGCAAAAGCAGCTTCCTCAGAAAGGTGAGCACGGAATTCCCACAGGCCCAGAAATTCCCCTCCCGGGCGCAGTCCCCGGAGAGCTGAAGACGCCTCAGGCAAATGCAGGCGGGAACGTTCCCAGCAAAGCGAGGCCCAGTGCGCAGCGCGAACATCATCCCCAGGCACTCGCTGCGACAGAGGCGAGCCTGGGAAACGTGAAAATGTCCCGAACAGGGAATCCACAGATTCCCTGTTCGGAATCCACAGAAAAGACATCGTGGTTGCCAGAGCTGGAGAGAGAAGGCAACAGGGACCGACTGCTTCATGTGTTTGGTTCCCTTTAGGGTGAGGACGTGTTCTGAGAGGAGGTGGAGGTCAGGGTTGCAGGACAGGGTGAAAGCACTAAATGCCACTAAATTGTTTGCTTTAACGTCATTAATTTTGTTATGTGAGTTTCATCTCAAAAGAATAAATAAGTCAAGCTGGCTGCAGGGCCCACCCCACCCCGTCTGGAGCAGGGCCTTCTGGGGTGTAGCCTATGCTTCCCCTCCCTCCAGGCTCCTCCACCTCCGCCTTTCTCCCCACCTCTGCCCTCACCCAGGCTCCACCACGACCAGCTTCCTCCACCCCCCAGGAGACCATGAAGGCCCACGTCTGAAATCCTCACTGAGCCCATCTCCCATCTCCCTGAACCATGGGTAGGACCCCTCTGGCCCCCAGCCCTGCCCTTGACCCGGCCCACCAAGCCCCCACCCAGATCCACACCACCAGGCACTCTTGCCCTTGGCCTGCTGCCAGGCTGGCCCCACTCCTTCTGGGCCTCCTGGAGCTTCAACCCCTGCCTCCGCGGTAGACTTTGGCCTTTAGCATGCTCAGTCGCCTCAGGGGCAGCCCCGGGAGCAGCCCAGGGCCATCTTCTTGGGGCAAAGCCCCCACCCTACCTGCCCTCTTGCCAGGACTAGCTGTGTCCTGCAGCAGCCCAGCATGTGCCGGTGAGCTGGCCTTTTCCCAGGCCCAGTGCCCAAGGAGGAGCTGATTTCACAGGCTCGGAGGCTCCGGGAAGAGTCTGGGGACTCAGGAATATCTGCCCAGGTGTCTCCACTGCATCTGCCAGGGCCTCCAGCTTTCCTAACCAGGACCCTGGCCTCTGGCCTTGGTTGGGTATTTCACTTTCTTCCATGTTTAGTCCCTTGGGCTCTGCTATTCTCCTGCTGGAGGTGAGAACATCCTGTGTGCAACCAGAGATGCCCTCTGGCTTTCACACCTGCCTGCTTCTCACCCTCAGCCCTTTCTCACTCAGCAAAACTGTGGGGGTCCCTAGTCAGCAGCTCCCTGGGCAGCTCTCTGAGCAAGGTGGTCTCTGGGGTCATGAAGGGGAGCTGGCTAGGACACGCCGGAAACTCAGCCACCTCTCCCCTTCAACTCAGCCGGCCCCCACCGGAAGTGCACAGGAGCCGGGAAGAGAGGCTGGAGCCCGCCCTGAGGGCAGCACAGGAGGTGTCTCTGCAGCTGGTGTCCTGCCACCCCTGCAGGCTGCACACGTCCTGGGCACGCTCCTTAGCCACAGACAGAACAGCCAGTGCCAGAGTCTGCTTCACCTCCCCTGAAGCACACTCATTCACCCACACCCGATGCCGCCCGACGTGCAGGGAGCATGGGCTGGGTGCACCTCCACCGGTGAGAAGGCTGAGCCGCCGCGGTCCTGGGAGCCTGGCTGTGAGGCCTCTCATTTTCCCCTGCCTCCCTAAGACTTTTCCGTCTCTCCGGCCATTGAAAGGCTTCGTTCCTTAAAGTCCTGTTACACTCTCCTTTCCCAGAATGCAGCGAGCCAAGACTGTACCACTGCATGTCAGCCTGGGTGGCAGAGCAAGACCCTATCTTAAAAAAAAA
>NW_012107275.1:84072-84895 GCF_000951045.1 Mandrillus leucophaeus
GCCAGCCCGGGTGGCCCCTCCCGGCCCCAGCGGGGTCTCCCGGGGCTGCCTCTGTCATCCCGACCTGCCTGGTCCCTGGAGCTGGGGTGGGAGCCCTGCTTTGATCAATTGCTGGGGGTGGGGGGACTGGTCGACCTCACCCTGAGGGGCCTGGGACTCTTTGCGACACCTGGGGAGCTTGCCGTGGCATCTGGAGGGGTCCTGGTTGAGCAGCTAGGGGGGTGTCTGGTAACCAGCCAGGCCCCTCAGGCTCCCTCCCGGGCTGAGGAACCTGGCAGGCCCTGAACAGACAGACAGGGATGGGCTCATCCACTGGGCGCCCTGTGCCTGCCCTCAGCCTCCCCACTGAGGCCGGGGACTTTAGAGGTGGGCATGCCTGCCAGGCTGCCAGGCCCTCAGTCCTGTGGGCAGCTGGGCAGGCCACAGTGTGGTAGAGGCTCCAGAAGGCCCAGCCCTGCGACTGCACATATGCCTGGTCAGCAGATAAAGTCTTCCTTGTTGTGGGCAGTGTAGCTGCACCTGCAGTGAGGCCAGCACTGTTGAAAAGATGTCAATTCACAGAGCTTGACTGTGACCCAAAGGTGAGGTTAGGACTCCGGGAACGGATGGCGGCGGTGTTCAGCGGAAACTCTCCTTTTCTTCTATCTGGACACAGGAGCCGCACACCTGCTTGTCCCCATCCTCCTACCCCTGTCTCTTATACACATCTAGATGTGTATAAGAGACAGCGCCAATCCCCCCCGGGACTGCCCAGGCCGCTCTTTCCACCTGAACGATCTAGGCTCACAGGTCACCTGTCAGGATGGGGCCTTACCCAGCAGGC
>NW_012107275.1:87585-88813 GCF_000951045.1 Mandrillus leucophaeus
GGCGTGCTAGTGCACGCCCGTAATCCCAGCTACTGGAGAGGCTGAGGTGAGAGAATCGCTTGAACCCAAGAGATGGAGATTGCAGTGAGCCGAGATCACACCACTGCACTCCAGCCTGGGCAACAGAGGGAGACTCTGTCTCAAAAAGAAAGAAAAGAAAAGAAAGTCTTCTTTCCATGATGCGAATGTCAGGCCCTGTGGCCTCTTGCACTGGCCAGAAGGGCTGGGGTCACTGGCCCACCCTCAAGGGACAAGGAGGAGAGGTGAGGCTGTGGGCGCACCTGATTTTACCTCCTGGAATCCATGTTCTCTGGGCTTAGGGAGCATCTGGAGTTGACTCTTCCTCCATGGGACCCTCCCTTTTTCAGGAAAACTTCCTCTCCAAGGGGATCCCGCAGGGCTAAGAAACACCCTCTTCACCTCCCTCCTGCCCAGTCCTTCTGACCAGGCAAGAGAGTGCAGACCCTCCCCGACCTGGGAGGAGGGCCCATCACCCTCTCCCTGCCCCCTGCTCGCCAATCCCCCCCGGGACTGCCCAGGCCGCTCTTTCCACCTGAACGATCTAGGCTCACAGGTCACCTGTCAGGATGGGGCCTTACCCAGCAGGCACTGACCCAGTGACAATCACCCTACCTTTCTTACAGTGACAATCACCCTACCTTTCTTACAGTGACAATCACCCTACCTTTCTTATGTATTCGTTAGTTGATTTGTTTGCAATCCGCCCCACGCCTATTAGAATGGAAGCTGCAGGCAGCAGGAGCCAGTGTGGCCAAGCTGGAGGGCAGCACAACGTGGACAGCAGCTTCATGGACAGAAGGCGTGGAACAGGCCGGGCCCACAGGAGAGCGGTCAGGAGGGCAGGCACCGAGAGGTGCAGACGGCCTGTCAGAACAGGGGTGCAGGCTGGTGGGGGCAGGAGCTGGAAGGGGAAGGTCACAGAGCCAGAAAGATAGGGTGTCCGCCACAGCCAATTCTTTGGAAGTTTTCCCGAAAATGGGAAGAGAGACAAGGTATGGTTCAAAGGAAAGCAGGGCCCGGGAGAGGCCTGTGTGCAGTGTGTCTGCAAAGGGAGGAGGCGGCAAAGATACTGGAGGGCAAGAGGGAAAGGAGGAAGGGACTGGCGAGGGGACAGAGGGAGGGGAGAGGAGATGGGGAAGGGGAGGAGGGACAGGGGAGGGAATGAGGGAAAGGGGGAGGGGAGGAGTGGGTGGAGGAGAGGAGACAG
>NW_012107275.1:90308-93162 GCF_000951045.1 Mandrillus leucophaeus
AGTGTAGCTGCACCTGCAGTGAGGCCAGCACTGTTGAAAAGATGTCAATTCACAGAGCTTGACTGTGACCCAAAGGTGAGGTTAGGACTCCGGGAACGGATGGCGGCGGTGTTCAGCGGAAACTCTCCTTTTCTTCTATCTGGACACAGGAGCCGCACACCTGCTTGTCCCCATCCTCCTACAGCATAAGGCCCCTGGGACCTCAGCCCTGAGCAGGATTTGGGGGATGGCCGCGTCTCCCTGCGTGGGCTCTGCCTCATGGTCCTCACAAGGCCCGGGACATGGATGAGACCAGGCCTGCGACCTCTGCCTCCCTGCCCCACTCTGGCTGTGCCAGCCTCCCTGACAGGGGCTCCTCCCTCCATGTGCCCCTCCTGGGCCACCATCCTGTTAGAAACAGGCAGGAGTCTCCTTCCAGCCTCCCTCTGGGGTGGGCAGACAGCACGGCGATCACCTGCCCCCACTCGCTCATCTATCACCCTGAACTGTGTTCACGATGAAATTACTCATCCTAGGCCGGTGATAAATGGCACCAGTCTAGAGCCAGCACGCGGCGTGGGGTGGGGCTCCCCGCTCAGGGTTCCCAGGCCTGGGCCAGAGAAACCTGGTGAGCTGTGCCTTTGTGCTCACGCACCGCCTGGTAAGGGCAAGTCAGTGGATTTGTATGTGTCTGATGTGTGCCCTTGGTAAAAGCACGCGTGTGCACGATTCTGTGTGCTTGTGCTCAGGGGGCCTGGGGGCTGAGGGAGGCCATCTGGGATGTGGGGTCCGGATGTGGTGGCCCAGGTGGGCGCTAGGCAGGTGGCAGAGTGGAGAAGGTGTGTCGCCAGGAGGAATCAGAAGAGCGGGGGAGCCACAGAGAGGGGTGCAGGGAAGATGGGGTGTCTGGGAGCTCAGCCTGGTGCAGAGGGAGGGAAGCAGGCAGCTCCTGGGGGCACATGTGGGGCAGACTCTCTAGATTAAATGCTGGATTTGTATAGTGTGTAGATTTTCAGTAATAAAAATCATCAAAAACAATCGTGTTTGCAATTTATTGGGCAGCCACTATCTGCTGGTCAACATCTAGAATGTATCAATTGTACAAGCCAAGTATTTGATCCCCATTTTTCCAGAGGATGAAACCGAGAATAAGGAGCTTTACATTGTCAGTGACCGAACACGTAGTACACCCATGGCCCTGCGTCCGCAGGACAAAGCAGCCTTTGGCAGCCCTGGACCTTAAGATGTCCAGAGATCAGCAGCTCTCAGCTCAGGCCCAGGCAGCTGGACAGCACCCAGCGCCGCCTCCAGGTGCTCCTGGATCCCCTGCTCGCTTTCACTTGCAGCCCGGGAATCTCTGCGAAGTCCTAGCTGATAACTAAGGGGTTAATGAATAGTCACAGTGATGAGCTCTGGAGGAGCCATGGCCCAGAGCAGCTGTGGGCTCCTTTGATTAAACCACAGAGGTCCAGAGGATCAGGCCTCAAACCTCCTCCACCACCTGCCAGCTGGCACCTGTGCAGGAGGTGGAACCAGCACCCACCTCACAGTGGCTGCAGGGTCATCTGAGATGTTGACTGTAAAGTGCTGAGCCATTGGGACACTTTTTCCAAGACCTCCTGAGTGCCGGCTGGCCCCTGGAGCAGAGACGAGACCCCTGTGGGACCTACAGTCCAGTTATGAAGACAGGGTTCCTGTGTCAGCCAGCACGCCCAGTTCTGGAAATGCCAGGATGTGGGTTCAAAAGCTCAAGGACAATGGACTCATTCTGACTGGAGGGATCCAGGGAGGCTTCATGGAGGAAGTGGCATTTGAAATTGGCACCAAGGATGAAAAGAATTAGACAGAGGGGACTGGTGTCTACGTGAAGGAAGGCCAAAGTGCAAAGGCTGCTCTGGGGTGAGGGCGGTCGCCCCTTCCTGAACTGCGCGGCTCAGGAGGCTTTGGCAGAAGGAGGGTCTGCACACCCCAGGCGCAAGCTGCCTTTCCTGCACTCCACACCAGGAGGAAGGGCTGCGTGAACCGCTCACCACTGTCTTCCTGGGTCTGCAGCTCTGCGCCTGGCACAGAGATAGGCTCAGTGGCGGTTGAAGGAATCAGAGAAACAATGAAATGAGTGTTCATCCTGCAGACGGTGCAGACCCGGCCTAATGGTTAATGTCAGGAAATGACAGATCCAACACCCCTGCTTGGGGCAGTGTGGAGGCCACGGAGGAACTGCAGGAGCCTAAAGGGGATGGCGCAGGCCTGGCTCAGGAGAGCTGCCCTTTCAGACAGCGAAGGGTGCGGGAGGAGATGCCCCAGGCAGAGGCTTGGCGGTGTCTGGCACCAAACTTCCCAAAGCAGCCGCCTCTGTGGACTGTGCCTGGCAGGGAGGGAGCCACGCTGTGAGTGACTCTACACTCTAGCTCCCCAGGGGTGGCCGGAGGCAGTGTCTCCCGCCCGTGTGGGCCTCCAGCTTGGGGTCCCCAGAGCTCTGCCCTGCTGCTGGCTGCACTGAGAGAGGTGGCCTTTGGAACGGGCCCTGTCCCCGGGGAGCCTCTGGTGAAGAGATTCACCTGCCCCCTCAAAACACGCCCATTGGAGCCTCTGGGTGCAGGCTGCCCCTCAAACAGAGAAAACCACCCCCTGTTTAAGACCCAAACCCAAGGAGACGGCCCCTCATGCCCCCTTCTATCTCCTTCTGTCCAGGGCCCCCTGCCTGCTCTGGTCCACCCCATCCTGATCTCCTCTGCCTGCTCATCTGCGGGCTGTGAGCCAAGGCCTGGGCCTGCCTGTGGGTCAGGGATCCTGGGGCCTGCTTGAGACCATGTACCATATGCTCCTTTAACCAGAAGGCGCTAGAGACCACCCCCACCCCCGAGCCCGCCCTGGA
>NW_012107275.1:94317-104197 GCF_000951045.1 Mandrillus leucophaeus
TGCCCTGGAGACACCCCCACCCCGAGCCCGCCCTGGAGACCACCCCCCACCCTGAGCCTGCCCTGGAGACCACCCCCCACCCTGACAGTGGCAGTGCCGGGCAGTGTCAGGCTGAGACCGGGCCACTTGCTCCAACGTCCACTCCAAGCAAGCCAAAGCCAGGTGCTGCCAGCCTGCCACACATTGCCAGACGGGTCTCCTGGTGTGGCACACGTGTTATGACCGCGGCTGCTGCCCCCAGCCCAGAGTGCACTTCCGGGTAACAAATCCAGCATCCTGAGGCTTCACTGCTCTCCTGAGGGTTTTCCAAGGTTAAATTTCCTTCACAATGACAGCCTCCTGTCACCTGGGCCCTGGTGACGAAGCCTTCGGAGAGGAAAGGACCCATCCAGGGCATTCACAGTGGGAGTGCCGTCCACCCTCCACCCCTGTCCTGGCCCCCGCAGTGGGGCCACCACCCTGGGTAATGGGATGCCTGAGGTCCTGGAGGAAGAAACAGGTGACCCACCTTCAGTGCACAGGGAGCAGCAGGCCTCCGATGGCAGCCCCCGCACCCCCCCGGGCTGAAGTTCAGGCTGTCTCATCCCTTGCCAGGAGCTCAGGGCTGAGCTAGGTTGGCAGGGGATGGGTTGAGGGGATCTGTTGTCCAGCAGGTTGCCCAGGCCCCACCCAGGCCCCTTAGAAAACACCTGTGAGAGCCCCGCAGGGCACTGTCGTGAGCACACCAGTGGGGACAGACGTCCAGGCAGGAGGGAGCAGCCAGACCCCCTCACCAGGGTCACCAGTGGGGACAGACGTCCAGGCAGGAGGGAGCAGCCCGACCCCCCTACCAGGGTCACCAGGTGAGCAAGGCTGGGGAACAATGGAGGCAGAGCCCTGCGAATGCCCCGCTCACCACCCCGCTCACTGCCCCGAGTGTCTGGGCTGTGGTGCAGGCATGGGGACCCAGGTGTGTTCAGGGGTCTCCTTCAGGGGAGGAGACCAAGCTGGGAGTCTGGGGAGGCTGAGGTGTGAGACAAGAGTAGGTGAGAGTGAGCCCCAGTGAGCATTTTCACATGAAAGGAAACTAGAGGGCCGAGTGCAGTGGCTCACGCCTGTAATCCCAGCACTGTGGGAGGCCGAGGCGGGAGAATCACCTGAGGTCGGGAGTTCAAGACCAGCCTGACCAACATGGAGAAACCCCATCTCTACTAAAAAAAATACAAAATTAGCCCGGCGTGGTGGTGCATGCCTGTAATTCCAGCTACTCGGGAGGCTGAGGCAGGAGAATCACTTGAACCCGGGAGGCAGAGGTTATGGTGAGCCAAGATCGCGCCATTGCACCCCAGCCTGGGCAACAAGAGCAAAACTCTGCCTCAAAAAAAAAAAAAAAAGAAGAAGAAAGAACAAGAAAAAAAGAAACAACAAAAGGCGAAGAAAGAACCACCCGAGATCACCAGAGGGAACCATGGCCGGAGCCCACCAGGACCGTGGAAGGTCCGTGGTCCATCAGCCTGGCTGGGGCACCTCAGCTCCTGGGCAGAGCAGCAAGCAGGGCCGTGCCCTGGTAAAGGAGGGCACAGTCAGCCCCAGACTAAATGCTGCCTTAGTCCTCCTAGCAGGGCTTAAAAGCAAGACCCCAAAGGACCAAACAGCTTCCAAGTAACTTCCTGGAGTCCTGAGCAAAGTGAGTATTTCCAAAAATAGTCAGCACCCAGCAAAATTCACAATCCCTGTTCAAAATCACCCATTCAAAAATCACCAGGCATGCAGGGAAGCAGGAAAACGCAACCCAGGATAGAAAGAGGACCAAACAATGGAGCCGACTCGGAAGTGACAGACGACCGGCAAGTCCGCAGGCCACCGAGGCACCTGCCACCGAGGCACCTGCCACCACTGCGCCCAGTGCTCCCGAAGCCAGAGGGCAGGTGGGACACAGGTGGGGACGTTCTGAGCAAAAACACATGCAGCCGAGCTGGGGTCACCCGTGGGAAGAGGGTGAAACACTTGCACGTGGGTAGAGCAGTATCTGCAAGGGGCTTTGTGGGCTCCAGGACCAGATGCCGTGAGGACCTCACCAGCGGCGGGGCGGCTGTCTCTGCCCCACCTCACATGCTCAGTGCATGTTCATTTCATCTTGTTTCATTCTCATTGCCATTTTACAGGTTGAGGTTCAGAGAAGTCAGAAGGCTTCCCAAGGCTGCACAGCCAGAAATGGGCACAGCGTCCTGGGGTGAGGCCTCACGCGCTCTGCGCCACCTACCCTCCAGGTCCCACCATCCTCACGAATTCAAGGCAAGGTTCTGGGACCCCAGCCCTCCAAAAGGGGAAGCTGAGCCCAGGAGGCACATCAGAGAGTTCGGGCCCATGAGTTTACCCTGCACTCACGCCCCGACTCGTCCTGCATCCTCTGTCGGGATGTCTGGATTCCAGAGTCCCCACCCCAATTTTCCAACCTTGCCTCAGCCTCGGCTTCTCCCTTTTGGGGTGGGACAGGGAACCCCCGCAGCAGGCGTGTGAGGGCGGGAGAGGGCGGGAGAGGGCAGGAGGTGCCCTACACCTGCCCGCCTGGACACAGGGAGACAGCGTGAGCACTGTTCCTGCCCCCACTCCCTCATCTGGGCTCCCAGGTACAGGTGCCGAGTCCCACCCAGAGGGGCCCTGCCACACCCGGAGGACTGACGAACCCAGACACAACCGTCTCTTCCCCTGGTCAGGGTCTGGGCAAGGGGCCCTGTGGGCTGCTGCTGTGAGTGTCCCTGCTGTGGCCAGGTATGTGAGGTTGCGTTTCCAACCGGGAGTGATTTGGCTTTGGTTACCTGGAGGGTCTGAGGACAAGCACTAAAGCCCCACCTTTTTCCGGCTTCCAGCAAGTTGCTGGTTCCGCAGCAGCCTCCAGGCCTGACCAGGCTCGGGGGCTCCCACACCTGGGGGCCAGGGTGGGGGTGACAAAGGGCCCCAGGCGACGGCTGAGAGCCTGCCCTGGTGGGCAGCAGAACAGCCACCAGCTCCCACCAGGCCCTGGCAGCATGAGTGATGGCAGGCCCAGCGATAAGAAACTAATAATTTATGCTTCCAGCTCCAGGGGCCGGCGCCGAGGGAAGGCTGGGCCACAGCCTCCCCCGCACTGAGCGGCCACAGTCCTTTATTGCACAAATTATTAACGACCAGAGAATGAATGACTCTGTAATCAGATCAGGCTGCCAGCACTTTTCATTGCGTTTATTTGTATAAATTCTGAAGTCAGGGTCTGCCCTAAGCTCAGCCTTGTGCTGGCTGGGAGCCCAGGCCCCCACCCAGACAGAGCACTGGTCCCTCGCCCTGCCCACGGGTTCCAGAGGACAGAGGGCTCAGGAAGGGGTGCAGGGAACTGCTCTGAGCCAGAAGCCGAGTTCATGGGCACCAAAGCAGCCCTGGGCCAGGGTCAGAGCTCTGTCCTTGAACCTGCCTCAGGGCAGGTTCCCAACTGTCCTCAGAATCAGGGGCGCCCAGGGTTTGGCAGCTGAAGGGGGGTGGGTCTGAGACCAGGAGAAGGCTCCCCAGCCCTGAGGGAACCCTCGTCACCCCTCTGCTCTCCTCCATCCAGGAGCCATCCCAGGGTTGCCCCAGGCCAGCTGGCTCTCCTGCCTCCATCCCGTGGCCTTCCCTGGAGCCCCAGGCTGGTCTCCCACCTGCCCCCTCCTTTTCTGGTCTTGCCTCGGCCGGGCCCAGGGGCTCTGGCTGTGGGTTTTCTGTGCAGCGCCTCGAGTGAGCCTGGCGCTGGTCCTCTCCTGAGCCCCCGTTTAATCTCATTGACCTCTCGTTACGCTACAGCGCATAAATTCAGATTTGGAGATCTTATGTTCCATCATAAATTGGGCTGGCAGACTTCCGATCAACAAGATAAAGCTGTCTTCTGCGAGGTGGGTGTTTTATTAGTCCCAGTCCCAGTGCCGCAGGTGGGGGCTGGGGAGTGCACGAGGGAGGGGCCTCTGCTTGGGAGCCTTCCTGCCTGGGCGAGGGGCTGAGTCCCTCCTGCCGCCCAGGCTGGGCCCCAGGTACCTGGCGAAGAAAGGGACCCGGGCATTGCCGCCTTCCCCTGCACCTTGGGCTCAAGCCTGGCCGCTGCCCTTGGGCTCTTCATAGGATCTCAGCCAATCCCTGCCGCCCAGCCTCGCCCACCCGCTTCTGGGGCCACCCCCGGGGTCATGCAGGGCTGTGCAGCATGGGGGCCCTGTTCTCATTCAGCCACCTGCAGGGTCACCCCAGTGTGATCCCTCAGCAGCCACACAGAAGACAGATGGTCCACAGGAGACTCAGAAACAGAGAAGCCTCACGCCAGGTCCACAGAGGCGCCCACGCCCGCCAAAAGGATGCCACGCACTCACCCTGCCCTCTGGGGAACACACTGGGAGTCCAGGACATCACCTTGGATGGGGTGAGGCTCCGTCCGTGACCTCAGAAAGTCAGTCTGGAGCTGGACTTGACATGGGAAACAGTAAAACACCTGAGCTTGCCGCCCTGAAAATCCCTGATGTGACACAGAAATCAGTGTGGACAGAGCGCCTACTGCCCCCAGTGACCCTGCCAGTGGGCTCTCAACCCACCTACCCCTTCTGCAGCAGCCGGTCACAGCTGTGGTCCTGCTGGGGCACACGGGGATGAGATCCTAAAATACACAGCAACTGCACAGTGGAACCCTGCATATCCCGTTTGGGTACAAGGAAACCCAGCGCAGCTCACGTGTGGGTATCCTCCGCTGTGTTAGCGTCCTGGCCCTCATACAGCACCCAGGCCTCGGGGCAAGGCCGTGTGCACACACCTATGGGATCTGAGTGTGCACTGGGGCCTGTGTCTGGGCTGCTGCTTCCCGGCCACTGGTGTCAGGATCTCCAGGACCCCCATGAGTGGTCAGTGGAGCAGAGATGGCACAGATGCCAGCGACCTGGGTCACTCTCTACCTGGGATGTGGGACCCCAGAGGCCACACCGTGGGTTTGCATCTGCCTCTTCACGCAGGAGCAGCTGCCACCCCTGCCTGCCCCATGAGGCTCTGTCACAGGGGACCTCTGTGGCATCCCGTGCTGCAGCCAGGGCCTTCGGACGGATGCTACGCCACCGTCCGTGCCTCCTGAGGCTGGCCTCCCTTTGCACTGGGCAACGTCTGCTGAAGATAAGGACGTCTTCACTGGGCCAGGCCTGGAGTTCTCCCAGGTTGTGAGCTCTTCTCCCTCTGATGAAGAGGATTCCTGTGGTCCAACTCCTACAAAGCACCGGGGACAAGAAAGCAGGCAGAGTCCCACCTGGGCAGGTGGTAGGAGTGGAGGGAGCAGGCAGGCAGCAGGGCTGCCCAGGACTAGGAGGCTGAGCTGCCCTGGGCGAGCCCCAGAGCCCACCCAGGGCTATACCCAGTCTGGCTGCGAGCAGGGCCCACCCTCCCCTGGACACAGTGGAGGACCCCGTGTATGTGGTCTTCACGGCCTGAGCACCTGTCTCGTGCCAGGCGTGTGAGATTGTTGGTGAATTAACAAAAGCCCTGCTCTCAGGGGGCTCCCATCCCAGCACATACACAGTCACATCTGGGGTCCAGCCTGGACCCCCCATGCAGTTGGAGAGGGTCTCAGAGCTGGGTCTGAGAACAGTAACTTCCAGCCACCACACCCCACCCCTCCCCAGCTGCCCTGGGCTCCGGCTTCTTGCACCTGAGGCTGCTGTGCAGGGCTCCCAGCTGGTGCCCCTCTCCTCTGAAGCTCGGGGGTCAGTGCAGCCTGGCATCCTCATCGGGCCTGTTATGCGGGTTCTGGTCTCTCTGTGACCACAGACCCGCCAAGCCCACCAGCTAGTCAATGTGGAGCCAGCACAGCAGGAGCCCGACCTGCTAGGGCCCTCAGAACAAGGATCGTGGTCCCTGAGGCCTTCACACAGGATCTGTGCTGAGAGAGAGCTGATGTGGACGGCGGCACCATGGCCACGGCAGAGGCACCATCCCTCCACCCTTACTCACGTAGGGATCCGCTCTTCTCTCACACTGGGCCCTGCTGGCACATTCCAGATGTGGGGGACGGGCTGGAGCCCAAGGCCTGCGTGCTGGGCCCTGGCTCTGCACCCGGCTCCCAGCGTCTCCCTGGCCCAATGTCAGAGAGGGTGCCACAGCAGTGCTTCAGGGGCTCCTGCCATAAGGGCTGAGGACTGAGGACCACCTAGGCCCACGTGCACCCAGCAGGCGGCCGCTGCATCCTCTGATCCCCTCCACAACCCAGGCCAGGTCCAGGCTGCAGGCCGGCAGCGTTGGCAGGGGGAGGACAGGGAGGAATTGGCCGAGTGCATTCACTGGGACAGACCCTCCCGCTTCCTTCAGGCTCTGGAGAATTCTATTGCTTCCCTTTGCCTAGCCTCAAGGTGCTGGGGCTTCTACATCATTTACAGAGGAATTGGCTGGGATGTGCCGGGCCTAGCACTGTCTCCGGTGTGCGTGTCAGCACTCTGGTGACATGGCAGGTGAGGACCACGGCACCACCCCGCGATCTGGCAGTCAGAGCCCACCTGTGTGTGTCTGCAGGAGCATCCCTGACCGCACACCATGGGAGGGCAGGGAAGGGTCCCTCGGGCCCCACCCCTTTGTTCTTTCAGTGGTAAAGGTTCAGGTCAGTGGACAGACTGGACTTGGAAACACCTTCTTATGTCCTCGAAACGACGTGGCGTGCAGCCAGCTCACGGCACCCAAAGGCGCGGGCAGGTTGAAGCGCAGCGGCTCCTCCTGTCTGACCAGGAGCAGGTGCGTTCCTGAGGTCCTGGCTGCTTCTGCAGGAGCATCTGAGGGAGCGCAGCTGATTTACCACAACCCCTGACCTCCTGGGTTAGCCTTTCTGTCCAACAGCACCAGGACTGAGCCCTGGCACTGGGCAGGCCGCCTTGGCTGGGGATCATGTGTGCCTGGGTCTGTGCGGTGCGGGTGCCCGCAGGCCCTGGGTCTGTG
Organism: Mandrillus leucophaeus; assembly: GCF_000951045.1. Taxonomy (NCBI): domain Eukaryota; kingdom Metazoa; phylum Chordata; class Mammalia; order Primates; family Cercopithecidae; genus Mandrillus; species Mandrillus leucophaeus. Next base: position 101,251 of record NW_012107275.1, read on the forward strand.
TTGCGCACCGGCCTTGGAGGGCAGTGCACATCCTGTCTGTCACCGTTGTCCCTGTGGCCATGGGAGGGTCTGTCTGTGCTGCGTGTGTGTCGTGCGCGTGAGTCTGGAGCTGCTGCGCCACACACAGGCATGCAAGGTGTGGGCACACCTGTGCTTCTGAGCACGCGTGCCCTTGCTGGAGGCCAGGCACACACACAGCTGTGCATCCTTGGCCCGAGGTCAGCTGTGCCACACCTGCGGGCTGCAGGATCTTTTCCGCGTATCTCCCTCCATCACCAGAAGTAAACTCAGGACTGAGGCTGACGGGCTGGCCTGAGCGCTGCTCACCTGCACCTCCTGGCTGCACCTGTGGCCCCGGACTCGGCTTCCCCATCTCTCTCCTCCCCACCCCACCTCTGGGTCCTCTCTGGCTGGGGCTGTACCACATCTGGGCTCAATCAATGGTTGACTGATTGATGAGGGGATGGATGAGAGGCAATCTAACAGAAATGCTGGGGAGCCTGGGCAGGCACTCCCGGATGGCGGAGGCGGCGTGCGGGCTGGGGCAGCAGCCCCTGGCGCCCCCACACTCCCCCAGGACGTCTGGGGTCACCGTCTGCTCCAGCAGCCCCAGGGTTATTTATGACCTCCTCCCTCTGGCGGGAGGCAGCGGCTCCAGCCTCAGCCCAGCAGCGGAGGGGCCCCAGCAGGGGGACCCGGAGCAGCGACAGAGGCACCAAGGCCCAGGCAGGCGGGGCTCGGTGGGCAGGAGGAGGGGCAGTGGAGTGACACCGCCACGTCCCTGCCTTGCTCGGGATGATTCTAGCAACAAAACTCCATTCTTCTGGCCTCTGCCGCCGGCCTGAGGAGTGCAGGGGAGAGTGGGACCCAGGTGTCCCAGACCAAGACAGGTGTGTGAGTGGACACGGGACACAGGTGTGCGAGTGGAGGACACGGGACAGGTGTGAGCGAGTGGACACATCACACAGATGTGCAAGCAGACACAGGACACGCAACACAGGTGCGCAAGAAGGGACAGGTGTGAGCCAGCGGACATAGGTGAGTGAGTGGACGCATCACACGAGTGCATGAGCGGACACGGGACACAGGTGCATGAGTGAACTCGGGACAGGTGTGAACCAGTGGACACGAGACACAGCTGTGAGCGAGCGGATACAGCACATGTGTGAGTGGGCGCGGACAGTACATGTGTGAGCGAGTGGACACAACACAGATGTGAAAGTGGACACGAGATACAGGTGTGGGAGTGGACAGTGTGCTAGTGGACACAGGTGGGAGTGGACACAGAACAGGTGTGAGCATGGACACGGACACGGGTGTGGGCATGGGACACAGGTGTGTGTGAGTGGACACAGGATATGAGTGTGTGAGTGGACAGGACCAAGGAAGGGGCACAGCCCCACGGAGAAGGATGATGCTGGGGGTGAAGAGGCCTGGTCATGTGGGAAAGTGGCCTCCGAGCAGGTACCTGTTTCCCAGGAAGACAAGGAGGTGGTGGGGAAGGCCTCCTCACCCAGCCCCTGGAGGGGCCTCCAGAACATCAGGGAGTGGACGGTGAGGATGGGGGGTGCCTCCAGCTTTGGACCCAGTCAGGGTCTTTTCAGGAAGACACCCGGGTCCTCCAGAGACAGGTGGAGCCAGACTGTGGGCTGGAGGTTAGGCTGCAGGGCCCAGGTGAGCTCCCACACCCAGCCAGAAACCCAGGGCCAGCCCCAGGCCCCTCCTTAACCGCACTGCGGGCCTGAGCATGGTGAGACACCGGTGAATAGGGGAGGGCTCTTGGAAGGGAAAGCAGGCCCCTCTGCTGGCCCAGGTCAGAGGAGAGCCTGGCCCAAGGGCCTCAGACCCAGAGAGGCACTGCCATGCGGACCTGCGCCTCCCCAGCCTCCCTCCCCAAATCGCTGTGTGAGCATCAGGGAGTCAGGTGCAGGCGAACCTAGAAGGAGAGTGAGGTGCAGGTGAATCTAGTAGCCCGCACAGGCAGTAGGGTCAGGGCTGCGGACAGTGGGCGCTCACGGTCAGTCCACATGGCCTCCAGCTGGCCCCAGGAGTGGACTTTCCACATGGCATCGGACCTGAGAGAAGACACAGACTTCAGGGGAGGAAGACACAGAACTCGCTGGCAGCCACGTCTCGGGTCAGGGATGCAGAGAGGTTGATAGCACCAAGGGTGGCCATGTAAGGAAGGGTCACTCACAGCCACACCCACACTCCCACCTGGCCCCTCAGACCCCAAAAGACCAAGGAGCCCCCACAGAAAGGGGCCAGGATGGGAGGGGAGGCTTCTGGGCATGCTCCTTGTCTGAGCAGAGCACCACTGGCCCAGATCTCGCTCCGCGGGTGGGCTGGGGGGCCAGCAGAAGCCTCTGGTGAGATAAGGTGAGGGAGCCCAGCGTGGTCACCCGGGGTCAGGTTTACGCTCAGGGGGGCTGATCTGGGAGGAGGTGGTGGTGTGGGAGGGCGTGCACCCTGCCAGCCCCCTGTCCCCCACCCCCACCCTGACTAACGCCTTCCTGCTGGGGGCTGTGGGGTGACAGGAAGCTCTTGCCCCACCCCATGGCCCTGGCGCCGTCCTGGCGTGAGACACTGCGCATTTGAAACAGCTGTGTGACTTCAGGAGCGTTACTTGACCTTTCTGTCTCAGCGTCCTCACCTGCAAAAGACTAAAAAGGAACTCGGTGGCTCAGGCGAACTCACTCCTCTCAAGTGCATAGGAAGGGGCAGGAACGCGCGGGGAGGTGCTGCCCTGTCACTCACAGAACACTTTGCCCAGGCCGCACACTACAAATCCACAGTCTCGTTCCCTGCAGGTGCAGAGACCACCACGCCCTCCCGGACACCAACGCCCACCATCAGATTCGCTGTGCAAAGCCCCAGAGCCGCGGGCGCAGGCTCACACCGCGGCGAGCAGCCCCCGGCTCCCTCCCTCCGAGAGGAGCCCGGTCCG
>NW_012107275.1:106817-119643 GCF_000951045.1 Mandrillus leucophaeus
CTCCCAGCCCTTGTACCTGGACAGGGGGAGGAGTCGTTGGGCACCCGAGCCCCCTCCCAGTGTGGAGACAGGGGGCTCGTGCCTGTCCTAGAGCCTCCCCTTGGGTGCCTTGGAGTTGCTTCTCCTCGAGTCCTGGGTCAGGGTCTTCTCTCTGGGAGGAGTAATTCAACGTGGGCCTGGCACTGTGCCCTGTCACATTTTGGGGGTCACTGTGTTCTCTGGCCCAGCTGGTGAGGTGTGATTCTGGGTATGACAGCATTTTGGGGAGCTACAGGCTTGGGTGTGAGTGACTTGTGTCTCTGGGGTGCTGAAGGCCAGGGTGCAAGGGCCTGGATGTCAAAGTGTGTCTTAGGGACACAGAGGCTAGCCAGGGACAGTCTTTCCAGTGTGGGCCTTTGGTGTCCAGAGAACTGGAGCCGGAGGCTAGTTCAAGGCCCCAACCCAGGGTAGACAGCTATGGACACCCTCACTGAGGGAGCAGGCAGGACAGACTGGGATGCTGGGAGCTCCCTTCTGCTCAGGGAGGCACCTGCACCCCCCACCCAGCCTCCAGCCCCCCTAGTTGGGCAGCGAGGGTTGGAGGATTGATGTGAAAATGAAGATTGCCTGTTGGGAAGGACCAGTTTGGAGCCAACTAGGGCCATGGCTGCTGGGGATAGGGGCTGCAATTCCTGGTGCACTCAGGAGCCCCTTCTTCCAGGAAAGCGTAGGAGAGGCACAGGTGCAAAGTGGGCCTGAGTGGCCGCCTCTGCTTGCCTGCTTCGGGCCTGAGAGGATGGGGGAGGGGATACCCCAGGGGCCTGTGAGCTGCGAGTGCTTGGTAGCCACGAGTGCTTGGTAGCCTGGGCGCTGGGAGGCTGCAGACACACCTGTGAAGACAGCTGGTCCCTCAGACATACAGCATTTGGGCAGGGGAAGGGGACACAGCTGCACTTCACCCATGTGCCCACCTGACACACAGTCCGACACGGATCTGCACGCACAGGCAGGCAGCTCACAGAGTTCCCAGGCAAGTGTGCAGACAGCTGGCAGCCCCCTGCCTGCTGTCACAGACCTACCCAGGGCAAGAGGGCCAGTTCCCTCCTTTCAAGCAGCTGGTGCTGGAGAGGGCTCCTCTGGGCAGCCCACTGGCTAGCCTTGGGTCTCTGGATGGGAGCGGCCCCCTTGAGGCCGCCCACAGGAGTGGGGAGCAGGCAGCCTGAGCCCCGCATCAGTCTCTTCTGACACTGCTTCAGTGGGCGTGCATCTCTTCCCAACCCAGGGCCACAGCCAGAGATGCCCCCCCACCTGGGGCTCCCAGGTTCCTGCCCTGCATGTTCCTGCCCTGCATGAGGGATGGCTCAGATCCAGGCCTGCCTCTGCCAGTCCCTCCCAGGCCTGTCCCACACCCTTCCCCTAGGAAGCAGCTCCAGGGGCCCCTTCTTTCCAACCCCCACGTTTCTCACTCAGAGGCTGTCTCCCCCAAGCCCCATGCCAGGTCCACAGGTATGTGTACCTCATGGTCACGGAAACTCCAGGGCAGAATATGAGTGTGTATGTGCCTTGGGGACCCTGCACAGGGGCCCTGCAGGCCAAGCACCTCCCAAGAGGAGGTGCTGTCAGAGGCTGAGTTTTCAGATCTGTGTGCTGTGGAACTGGGGTGGGCTGGCCGAGGTCTGTAGTGTGGAGGAGGTATGTTCTGTCCTTGGGCAGGGCGGGTGCCAGGGAAGCTGTCCTGGTCCTCAGCACCCCCATCAGCCACCCCAGACCTGCCCTCCAGGTGCCTTGGGGTGTGGCTGGGGTGCCAGTGTGTCCCCACGCCCGACTCTGTGCATCACGGGGCTGAGGCTGGCATGCAGCCTGGGCTCCATTCCCAGCCAGCCGGCCCTGGCCTCCTTCCAAAGGGCAGTCTTCTGGTCCTTGCTTCCCTCTCTTCCCATTCCACAGACAAGAAGCAGAGAGAAAAGCATTGTGTCTTCTTCTCAAAAGAAGGGAGGTGGGAGGCTGGGCGCGGTGGCTCACGCCTATAATCTCAGCACTTTGGGAGGCAGAGGCGGGTGGATCATGAGGTCAGGAGATGGAGACCATCCTGGCTAACACGGTGAAACCTCATCTCTACTAAAAATACAAAAAATTAGCCGGGTGAGGTGGTGATGCCTGTAGTCCCAGCTACTCAGGAGACTGAGGCAGCAGAAGGGTGTGAACCCGGGAGGCGGAGCTTGCAGTGAGCCGAGATTGCACCACTGCACTCCAGCCTGGGCGACAGAGCGAGACTCCGTCTCAAAGAAAAAAAGAAGAAGGGAGGTGGGAGAGGAGAGGCTGTCAGAGCTCCTAAGCCCTGTGCTTGGGCTGCAGAAGGGCAGAGCTGAGACTTCCCAGCACAGCACACGCCGGACAGGCTGTGGCTGCCAAAGTGAGCCCCGAGCTCCAGCTGACACGCGGAGGCCTGGCAGACAGGCGCTGCACCTACAGCCTTGGCCGCACGCTGTGGTCATTGGTGTTGGGGGCAGCCCGGGGCCAGGGCAGGGTCTTAGCAGGGGCCTTGGACCCCATGCCCCACCCCCTGCCCAGCAGTGCTGAGTTTTCCCACTGAGCTGTTGTGGAGAGAAAGGAGGGGACTCAGCGCAGGCCCAGTGGCCGGTGAGGGGGACGGGGGCTTCCGCCTGGGTTGGGGGATGCTCCAGCTTCCAGACCCTTGAGGAGGGGGCACTGCCCAAACTGAGCTGGTGCTGGGGCTGTGTGTTTGAAGGTGATGGTGGTTCTAGGTCTGAGGAGGACACCCTCCTAACACCTTCATCCCCAAGCTCCGGGCTGCGTTTTGGCATTGGGAGGGAGGAAGTCCAAGGAGGCCCCGGTGACTGAACGGAGGAGAGGGAGTCAGTTAGATGCTCTCAAGGGCTCTGCCACCTCCTGAAGCCAGCAGCCTGTTACTACATTTTAAAAAGCCTCCCGCCCACTGGAAAATCATCAATAACTTTCCTTTTTCCCCTGGGGGTGGCAGGACCTAAAAACACTGGAGGAGTCCAGAAGGGCCTGGGGCTGGGCCAGAGCCAGTGTGCTGTGCAGGGTGGTACAGGCGTGTCCGCCGCGTGTGTGTGTGAGCTTGGGGCTCAGCTGTGCTCTGCAGGGACCACACGGGGCACGTCTGCGCTCCCACCCGAGGCACCCACCGCTCCACACACTTGTTCCGTGGGTGCAAGGGAGATGGGAAGAAGCAGCCATGTGAAAGATGCCAGGCAGGGCTGGTGGAACAGAGGACCTGGGCTGGTCAGGGCTCCTCGTCTGGTGACCCGTGAGCCCCAGGCCTGCAGTCTGCGAGGGTTCAGCTCAGACAGTTGCCAGTTGCCTTGCGCCCGGCTGCAGCTGCCCCTGAGCTGGGCTGTGCGTGGCGCTGATGAAACAGAAAAGGGCATTCGCTTGTCAACATTGGCGTCGGTGGCAGGGTGTGGTGGGGCAGAAGGTTCACAAAATATGGGTGGGACTGGCAGCCAGATACACGGAGGTAACGTGCACTTGAGTGCACGCCCACTAGAACCAGCCCCGGGCCACAAGCAGATCCCAGGAGACACGCGGGGCCCCTAAGAAGGGAGCTGGGAGTGAGGGGCACACAAGCCCGGGACGGGGGCCCCGACTCGCCCTGAAGTTGGCCAGGACCCTCCAGCATTCTCAAGGGCTGTGGTGGGGTGGGCAGAGGAGGGCTGAGCCAGTGGGCGTCGTCTGTAGGGGGATGCCCAACTGAGGCCCCATCTCTCAGCTCTCCTCTGGGTCTCTGGCCAGCTGTGGCTCCTGCTGGCCCCAGGCCCATCCTGGAGGTGGGTGGAGGGAGGATGGCTGCTCCGAGGGCACCTCCGCTGTGCCTGGGGCTGGGCCTGGGGTGTGAGGCCAGGGCAGACCCCCGGGAGATGCAATGGCCCGGTCCAGCCTCACCTTCCTGTCCTCCTGCCCCACCAGAACCGGGGGCGGCTGGCAGACAAGAGGACAGTCGCCCTGCCTGCTGCCCGGAGCCTGAAGAAGGAGCGGACTCCCAGCTTCTCTGCCAGCGATGGTGACAGCGACGGGAGTGGTCCCACCTGTGGGCGGCGGCCAGGCTTGAAGCAGGAGGATGGCCCGCACATCCGTATCATGAAGAGAAGGTACCTGGACCAGGGCCGGACAGGAAGGCACAAGGCTCAGATGGGGTTGGAGCTTCCGGCCTTCAGCGGCTCAGATGAGAGCGTCCACACTGGCCTCCCACACTTCCCTCGGATGCTGGTCTTTTTGGGGTCCTGTGTGGGTCGCAGGCAGGAGCTGTTTCTTCATCTGTCCCCTCTGGTGTCCCCTCCCACCTCTGCTCTGCGGCGCTCACTTGCAGGAGGCAGGTTGGCAGCAGTTGGGATCCAGAGGTCTACACCTGCCTGGGCCAACGCTCCAGCTACCCCTGCTGACCGGCTCCCAGTCTGGCCAGAGCAGCTCCAGCAACAAGGAGCTCCATTCAGGCTCATGACTGACTGTGCGGAAGCAGCCTCGGCCCCTACCTGCTGTAGAACGCCAGGGCTCCTCTGAGTGCAACAAGCCGGAGGGAGAAGGGGCCTCGGTTCTGTTCTCCTGACGTCTGTGTCTGCTGAGGCAGGAACTGGTCCATGGGCCTCTCCTGGCAGGAGACCCCAGCACGTTGAGCCAGTAGCAGATGGTGCTGGGCACAGCAGCCGCCCCCGTTCACTGCCCAGGGCTGTGGCCCAGCAGGGCACTGACCCGAGACAGGTCTGCTGTCCTGAGGCTGGGGTCAGGGGCCTCCAGAGCAACATGGACCTTCTGCTTCCCTTCCTGCAGAGTCCACACCCACTGGGACCTGAACATCTCTTTCCGAGAGACGTCCTGCAGGTAGGAGCCGTGCTGTGCGTGTAAGAGGGGGCCGTGACTCCCCTCCCTCCCTCCCTCCCACCCCTGCCCGTGGCCTGCTGGCTGCTGTCCCCTGTCAGATAGCGTGAGCTGATGCTGGCTGAGCGTCTGCCAGGTTTGACGTGTGCTGCAAGGTTGTCCCCCCGCCCGGGAGGCAGACAGTGTCGCACCCAGTTGAGACTGAGGGACCCCAGGCCCAGTCAGAGGTAGATGTCGGCGGCAGCACAGGTGTGAGTTCTGGGTAGCCCGGCCCTAGAGTTGGCGTGCACCTCCTCCCATGTGAGACTGGCCATTTGAGCCCAAAAATGAGGCTGTCACCTCCCCCTTCCCACCCTGCTACAGACCCACCAGGAGGTGAGAATGGTGTGTGAGTGGGGCCTTGAAGGATGTGTAGGAGCTCACTGAGGCGAGGGGATGTCTGCGGAGGGTGGAGGAACAGGGAAGGGCGTGTAGGAGGGAGGAGGAGTGAACCTGGCAGCTGTGGTTCAGTTGGATGCTGAAGGCTCGCGGATGCTGGGCCTGTGGGCGCGGTCCTCTAGGCGGGGAGCCCCTGGAAGTTCTTGCGCGGGGCAATGACCAGGTGTGCGTGTGGAGAAGGTCCCTCGGAGGCCCTCCTGGCAGACGGGGGATTGGATTCAGGCTGTGGAAGCAGGACAGTAGTGGGTGCGATTCCAGGATGTGGGAAGCAGATGAAAACGAAGAGCCCCAGGGAAGAGGTCAAGGCAGTTGGGGGACCCGAGTTCCTGGCTCCAGGGGGAAGCGGGTGGTCAGTCTGTGAACAGAGCCCAGCCGTGGATTCTGTCAGTGGGGTCAGGTCTTACCCTGTGGCTTCCAGGGCAGCAAGGCAGGAAGGGGGCGTCCGCCGCAAAGCCAGCTTCCCGGGGCCAGAGCGGTGAGGGCCCAGGGGACCTGCAGGTCCTGGCTCCACGCCAGATGTGTTATTTATGTCTCTGAGGATGTCTGAATCTCAGAGCCGAATTACAATAAAAACATCTTTAAACTTATTTCCACCTCATTGTGGGGTTGCCAGCTCAACTGATCATTTTTATGAACTGTCATGAACATGGATGACATTTTATGAGCCTTTTACTTGGGACACTACAGAATAAATTTGTCAGTGAGGCCTGCAGGGAAACCCAGCCGCGGTTCCCCCCGCTCCAGTAACGGCTCCTCCTGCCTGCCGCCCCTCCTCTGTCCACCTGGCCTCGGGAATGCAGCGACCCTCAGCAGCACTGACGGCTGGCAGCCTGGGGTGCCCTAGGAAGAGGCCAGGTCTTCCATCCTGCATGGGCCCTAGAAGGGGCTAGAATGAGTTTCTGAATCTCCCAAGGGCGAGATTTCGGTCAGAGGGGAGGGCGTGCTGGGGTCCCCGAAGGAGAAGGCGCAGCACGTCTGAGTGGACTAAACCCCCGTCTGTGGACCTGACCCTGGTGTCTGGTCAGAGTGGGTGGTGGTCCCTGAACCCAGGGGCCACAGTGGCCCCAGGCCGTGTCTGTGTTTCTTTCGGCCTGTCCCTGGGTCCGTCTGCCTCTGCAGGCTCCCACAGAACCTGTGCGGGCTCCCACAGGTGCCTCTGTGGCCAGGCCACCTCCATCTGTGTGTTCATTTGCTCCCATCCATTGGTCTCCACCCATCTGTCCGTCTGTCCTTCCATCCCTGTCCCTCTGTCTGGCTGGCTCTGCAGTGACCACCTGCCTTTTGGAGCCCGCAGAGCCCCAGGCCATCCTCCTCTGCCTCAGGAACCAGGGCTGGCAGATGCTCCTCAAGCCATTGTTTGCAGGCGGGGGCTTGGCCCCTCTCTCCTGGGCCCCTGAGCTGGTGGAAAAATGGGCAAGGGCTGGACTGTGTGGTCATCACTGAGGGGCAGTGGCGGGAGGCCCCTGCCTGGGGAACTGGGGTCACACCTGCCAGGCTCTGGCCTCCCCCTCACCCTCTCCTTCCTGCACCTCCTGCCCTGGCCCTGACTGCGTCTCCCAGCTTCCCCACCTCCTGACCTGCGGCCCAGCTGCACCACAGAGACCCTCAGGGACTTTGTTCCTTGTGCGAAGGAGGGTGCAGAGGGCATTCTGTGGTTCGAGGACCATGTGCTGATGTGCCCCGGGCCAGGTTCCTGCGTCTCCGCTCTGGCACGTCCAGGGCGTGTTTCTTTACATAAAACTGGCATAATTGGTTCACTGAGTGGCCAAGTGACCAGAACAGGTTTTCAGGGGCTGGGCCAGGCCAGGCTGTGTCAGAGCCTCGGGAGTAAACTCCAAGGTAGAGACCAGGAGTGGGGAAGGCGGGTGGCACCCAGTTCCCCCCCAGGTGCCCCTGCCCAGCCACAGCCCCTCCACCCAGCTGTCAGGCCCTCCCTCACTTTCCTTCTGGGCGCCAGGCTCAGGGCTCACAGCCAGCCCCCACCCTCTGGAGTCTCTGGGAAGCTAGTTCTCCTCCTGCAGGCGTCCCGGGGACACCAGAGGGGGGACCCCTGGGGAGAACTCCACGGCAGCTGTGGCTGCTGCCAGGCCAGCCCTCGGCCCCCACCCCATGCTGAGGCCAGCAGTCCTCTCCTGACACCCCCGCATCGATTAGGATCATGGAAGGGATGAGACTCGCTGCCGATTAATCCCATAAAGTACTTACTCCCACCCAGCTGCCCTCCTGTGTGCCTGGGGAGGGGCTTGCGTTCCCACTGGGGGCCGGTGGGGGTGGGGAGAGAGCCGGCATCTGGGTCTCCTGGAAGGCTTGAGAGCCCAGCCTGGGAGTCTTTGGTGCTCGGCTTAGGGGCAGCCCTGGATTAGCCCAGCTCCAGCCAGCCCAGGTCAGGGGGGCTGGGGGCTATTTAACGAGGTTTAGGGTTGGCTCCCAGGTCACTGCGCCAGGAGGCTGCTCCGTTACAGGTGGGCAGGGGCTGCGCTGCAGGAATGCTGCTTGGGGAGCGGCGCCTGGACCCTGAGCCCCTTCTCTGCTGACCTGGGGAGAGGCTCACGGAACCGGGAAGGGGTGGAGAGCCGTGCTCCACACAGATCCTCCCATTGCTCTCTGGGACTCTGTGGATGTGGGATTCGGCTGAATTAGCAAGACGAGGAGAAACGAGGGAACAAAAGAGTTAAATGCATGTTGATTCCAAGCCCACACCTGCTTGGGGGACAGTGGGAGGTCGGAGCACACAGCCCTGGTGCCTGGTGCAAGCTGCATGTGTCTGCTGGTGCTCTGTGCGCGTGCATCAGCCACAGGACTGTACTCTGGGCTTCAGTTTCCTCGTGTGCAGAAACCGGGGGTCAGGGAATGGTTGCAAGTTTTCACCGAAATTCATGACCAAGGGGCTGGCAGCTCGCATGTGGCTTGTCCTCTCCTGGGGCCTGTCCTGCGACTGCCCCTGTGCAGACCAGCCTCTTCCCGTGCGGGGTCCCTCTGCCTGGTGGGCCCCTTGACCCCCTTTGAGGCAGGGAGTGAGGTAACAGTGCGATTCCCTCCGGAGGGCGTGAAGGCAGAGCCGCTGGTGCTCCACACAGAGCAGCAGTGGGGTCCCAGTGCCAGGTTCTGTGTCGCTTTGGCTTGCTCCGTGGGTGTGCACACAGTGGCATCACAGGCCACATGCCGAGGTGTGGGCACAGCCACGCGGCACTCAGAGGTCGCCCCACGATCACACGCAGAGCTAGGCACTCCCTGTGCCCAGGCTGGGCTCCAGCCTCTCGCAGCTGCCCACGGGGTCAGCCTTTCCCGCTCTCGTTCTGCAGCCAGGACGGCAACCTTCCCACCCTCATATCCAGCATCCACCGCAGCCGCCACCTCGTGATGCCCGAGCATCAGAGCCGCTGTGAATTCCAGAGAGGCAGCCTGGAGATCGGCCTGGGACCTGCAGGTGAGGAGCACAGGGGGCCTGAGGGCGGGGTCGGGGCTGTGGGGCCAGAGGACAGTGGCGTCTCCACTCAGCACCAGCAGCCTTGGCAGGCAGCCAGAGAGGCAGGAGGAGCGGCCTGTCCCCCGGGGCTGCATGTGATGGTAATTGTGTTAATCCCAGCCAGTGGGGCAGACAGGAGGCAGAGGCGGTGGCTCCGCTGTGGCTGCCTCCACTGTGGCTGCCGCTGGGGTGGGCTTGGAGTGGCTGGGGCCCTGCCACCCCCTCTTCACAGAGCAGACGTAGGCGTGGCCTCAGAGGTTCAGAAATGCACACCCTGGAGGAATGCACTCACTCCCACAGAACCGTGCAGCGCACGCCTGACTGGTCCCGCCTCCTAGGGCTCCGGGAGGAAAGGGGGTCCCAGGTCCCGCCTCCTAGGGCTCGGGGAGGAAAGGGGGTCCCCGGTCCCGCCTCCTAGGGCTCCGGGAGGAAAGGGGGTCCGGGAGGGAAGGGGTTCTGGGAGGGAAGGGATCCGGTGCCTGAGGGAGGTGCTGCTGCCTGGTCACAGTTGTGGGGGGATAAGGGGAACCTGGCACAGGACCTCAGAGGGAGGGGGCAGTTTGGGGACCCAGGCCCCCTCAGAGGGCACTGCTGTAGAGAGGGGCACAGCAGAGCCTCAGCCCCAGGGCAGGCTGTGAAAGGAGGGGGTCGCCCCTGTGGCCCTGTGGACCCCGGGCAGGGGTGTTCCCAGCAGGGCCTGCATCTCTTGGGAAGGTGGGGTGGGGGAGGCCGCCCCCATCTGTGTCCCCCGTCCGCGTTCTGTGCGCCTGGGAATGCCTTTGTGGGACTGGGTGGGGGCAGCTTCTGATGCCGCGTGGAGGACAGCTGAGAGGCGGTTGATAAAATCTAATTGCCCCATCGATTGGCAGAGCTGAGGGAGCCCCACAGTGATTGAGATATTCTGAGCCAGCAGGCCCTCCCTCTGTGCCCTCACACAGGGAGACCTCCTCAGGTACACGCGTGTGCGTGTGCAGGCATGTGTGTGTCTGCAGTCCTGTGGGGTGCACGTGATGGGGGCTGCCCGGCAGGTCTCACCCACGGAGTCAGGGCGTGTTCATGCACTTCCAGGCTCCTAGGCTCTACAGGGCCCGTGTGTCCTGTGACCCGTGTCCAGGTTTCCCACGCACACTCCGTGTCAGGGCCTGGCTCGCTCCCTGGAGCTTCCTCTTGGAGGGGGCGTTCACCTCTTCTCCCTTCCTGTGACCCCAGAAACCACACATCTATGCTGTTCCCAGCCCGGGCCCTCCCGCTGAGCTGCACCTCCCTGGGCCCTGGGCTGCCAGGGACTCAGAGCAGGTCTTGCATCTGCCTCTGTGAGACCGCTGGGGTCCACAAGTGAGGAGCGAGCGTGGCCTCATCGGCCTTCCTGCGGTCTCCTGGCAGGCCCCCTTCCCCCTGACTCCCCCACCCAGTCACCTCCCCCAGGCTATGAGGAGGCCTTAGCCCCCCACATGAACGGAAAGGGGAGTTTCCACGTGTAAAATGGAAAACTGATGGTCAGGAGGTGAGAGGCCTTGCTAACCCTGAGGGCATGTGCATGGTGGGCCAGGCAGCAGGTGCGGAAAAGGGCCAGGCTCCTCCAGCCTTGGCCCACCCCTCCCAGCCCACTGAGCTCTGGCACGTCCCTGGATCCGTGCGTGGCCAGGTGCCCCCCGCCGCCCACGGGGCCCAGCCGCCCAATCTGTCACTGAGGCGGGGACCCTGGACCAGGCCATGGGACTGACCCTGTCTCTGGGGCCGGGCCTGACAGCGGCCGGGCCAGGATCAATAAGTTATTAGCACCGCTCTGTCAGCTGTAATGTGGGATTGATCGGTGTGGCCACCGCACTTCCCCAGCCTGATAAAAATGACAGATTAAGGGAATAAGAAAAAAGAATTAGGCCTGGAGCTGACGGCAGGGCTTGTGGGGGGACGGGCTTGGGAGCCCCACTGCCTAGGCCTCATGGAGGTCTTGGGTCACAGGGGGGTGGCCCCTCACCCCACCCACCTAGAGGCCACATGAGGATGAGGAGGGGCCAGAGTCGGAGGCACTGGCTGGCCCAGGAGACCCCCAGGGCATGGAGTCAGGGGCTTGGGAGGAGCTTGGGGTAGGTCGGAGATGGGTACATGGATGGTATGGTCTGGAATGGGTGTGGTCAGCAGAACCCAAGGGAGGACCTCAGGAGAGTGGGCTGGGCCTGGCCTGGGCCTCCCCTCTGCCACCTGCTGGGCTGGCCTCCTGGCTGAGGAGGTGGGTGAGGCTACTGGGAGGTGCACCCCAAGAGCCCAGAGCCTGGCTGGGCAGGTGGACAGGACGTGACAGCCACACTAGGGTGCTAGCTCAGGCAGGACTGGGCCAGAGAGGTGGACTTGGGCCTTCTAGGGGCAGGGATGGGTATGACCAAGTAGGAGGCCTGGGAGTGGAAGGGCCTCAAGGTGGCCTGGGGGGCCCACAGGCCAGTGACTCACAGAGCAGGAAGAGGTCAGGTGTGAGGTCCTTCCCGGCTTGTCCTACCCCATGCTGGCATGTGACCCTGCACAGCCTGCCCTCACCCCTGTCCAGGAGGGGAAGGTGCTGCCCAGTCCAATCAAAAGCTTTTTATTCTCCTCCAGGGGGATGATGTGGGGCTCATTAACTGCACAAGAAGCTAGGCTGGCGGGTGGGGCAGCTGGGTGCCTGCTGTGGATCTCTTCTGCACACATGCACCAGCACCAAGGCCAGTGTCAGGGCTCTCCTGGGCCCCTGCCCCACCACAGCCAGGCGTGATGTCCTCTGCGCTGAAGGCTGGGGCTCCCAGGGCTGGACAGGCCTGTACTCACCAGGACCAAGGGCCCCCTGAGAGATGGTGGGTGCTGTCCAGGCTGAGCTGGAGCAGGGGCTGGGTCCCCCTTCCACTCCTTGAGATGCAGGTAGGCACTCACTACCCTCCCGCAGGTGACCTGTTGGGCAAGAGGCTGGGCCGCTCCCCCCATATCAGCAGCGACTGCTCTTCGGAGAAGAGGGCACGAAGCGAATCCCCCCAAGGTAAGAGTGTGTCTCTTACAGGTCACCAGGGGAGGGGGCAGTCCCCAAGGGTCCCTGGATCTCAAGCAGGGGCTCTAGAGGGGGTGTTCCTCGGCAGTGCCTGGAGAAGCCTCTCACCCCGGGTCCTCCCCAGTAGAAGCACTGCTGCTGCCGCCAGAGCTGGGGCCCAACATGGCCCCGGAGGACCACTACCGTCGGCTCGTGTCGGCGCTGAGCGAGGCCAGCACCTTTGAGGACCCTCAGCGCCTCTACCACCTGGGCCTCCCCAGCCCCGGTGAGGACCCACCCTGGCATGATCCCCCCCAGGAATGAGCCCTCATCACCTCCCCACCTACATGTGCTCGGCCATTCCTGTTGCTGAGGCTCTGCTGACTCCAAGGCCAGGCTGGATGCAGGTCCCTGGAGGGACCCTCTGCCACACGTCCTGCCCCATGCCCCCTGGGGCGGGCCACACCTCCATGTCCTCCAGGCCCCTAGGCTCATGGGTGACTCACATTTTATATATGGAGAAATGGAGTCGGGGGTGGACCAGGTGAGGGTGGACGGTGGGCATTTCAGCAGCACCCCCGGAGGAGAGCTCCTGGACCCTGTGGTCTGTGAGTTGTCTCTCCAGCCGGGGGACCCTGACCTGCCAGATGCCTGCCCCGGGAGCCTGGGGAGGGGCAGTGAGCAGCACCGCAGGGCTGGGTGCAGCGGGCATTTTGCCACCAGGACTCCCCAAGTGCTGAAGAGACTCCAGCTAGAGGGGCTGCCCCTTCCCTCGGGTCGGCTCTGACCCTGTCCACCCCACCTCATGACGTTCTCCAGGGTCACTCCGGGATGCAGTCGGACCTCCCGCCCGCTGCACTCAGCCTCCCAGGCCCCAGCCGCCCGCCTGGCAGGGGAGCTTGGCTTTTCGGGCTAGAGGTGGGTGGGGGCGCCGGGAAAGGAGGCAGGATTCCTCACACCAGGCACCGTCCCCCAGGGCAGCTCAGGCACCAAGAGCCTGAATAATTCACCAAATGTTAATAATTTAAAAATCCTCCTTTTTAATTGCTTTCCCTGCTCTGCCTGGGGCCGCTCTGCTGGCCGCGCGGGGGAGG
>NW_012107275.1:120243-121194 GCF_000951045.1 Mandrillus leucophaeus
CTGGCTGGCTCTGCTGGACTCTCTCGCTGCCCCGCAGGCGCTGTGTCCTCGGGACCTCTGCACAGCCCCCTCCCCGCAAGGCTCACCGCCTCTCAGGCCAGCGGCCTCCAGGCTCCCGGCTGCCCTTCGGGCTAGAGCCTTTCCCGACACTTCCCCGCCCAGCATCTTGTCTGCCGCCCCGGCCCTGTGGCCGCCCATCCTCCTGCCCCGTGCCCGAAACCAGCCCGGGGCCGAACGCGGCCGAGTGCTGCGGTTACTTCCCCACCTCCGTGTTCTACGCTAGGACGCGGGCTGGGGAAGGGGGGCGCATAGCCGGGGGTCACTGCTGTTGTCCCCCACCCAGATCTCCTGAGGGTCCGGCAGGAGGTGGCAGCTTCAGCTCTGAGGGGCCCCAGTGGCCTGGAAGCCCACCTGCCCTCCTCCGCGGCAGGTCAGCGTCGGAAGCAGGGCCTGGCTCAGCACCGGGAGGGCGCCGCCCCAGCTGTCGCCCCGTCCTTCTCGGAGAGGTACTGGGGTGGCTGCCATTCTCTGCTTCTTTCTGGGGTACGACCCGCACCCCACGCTCTCAGCCACCAGCACGCGCCCCGAGTGTGCCAAGCACTGTGTTCAGGTCTAGGTTCGGGTCCGGGCAGAGCGTTTCGGGGGTGACACCGCTCTGGGCTGCAGTGTTGAGGGCGCCACTGGGGTGCGTGAGAGAGGCTGAGGCCGGTCCGGGGGTTCCCTGGAGGAGAAGCCAGAGAAGGGGAGAGCTCCAAGGCTGGAACCCCGGGGTCAGTCGGGAGGGGTTGGCCAGAGGACTCAGAGCTGGAGGCGGAGAGGGTCCTGGCTGGCGCTCAAATTCAGACGCCGGCGCCGGATCTGTTCCCGGCACAGACAAGGCCTCCGGCACAGACCCGGGTTTCTGGGGTCCAGGAGACAGGGCGGGGCGGGGGCGGGGGTCCTGGAGAAGGG
>NW_012107275.1:122174-138565 GCF_000951045.1 Mandrillus leucophaeus
GGACTCTGCCCGGCGAGCCCCCCGGAAAGGGGGTCCCGGCTCTGCCTCGGCCCGGCCCAGCGAGTCCAAAGAGATGACGGGGGCTAGGCTCTGGGCACAAGATGGCTCGGAGGACGAGCCGCCCAAAGACTCGGACGGAGAGGACCCCGAGGCGGCAGCTGCTGGGTGCCGGGGGCCCACTCCGGGCCAAGCTTCAGCTGGAGGGGCCGGCGCCGAGGGGAAGGGGCTTTTCTCAGGGTCCACACTGCCCCCTCCGCTGCCCCTGGGCTTCCCCTATGCCGTCAGCCCCTACTTTCACACAGGTGGGCACCCCCACACTCTAGATCCTTCCAGAGGCCACAGGACTGGCAGGCCGCCCGTGGAAGGGTCTTGGGGGAGGGGGGGCCGTGGGGAGGAAAATCCCACTTAGGTTCCCATCCTACATCTGAGCAATTGGGGCACACGGTCAGGAGACGGGCGGGTATTGGAAAGCCAGCCAGAACTCTAGTAACGTGCCCCACAACTTAGGCGCCGTAGGGGGACTCTCCGTGGATGGGGAGGAGGCCCCAGCCCCCGAGGACGTCAGCAAATGGACCGTGGATGATGTCTGCAACTTCGTGGGGGGCCTGTCTGGCTGCGGAGAGTACACTCGGGTAAGGGGGGGCCATTCCCCGGGGCAGGACTGGAACTGACACTCACTTCTTCCCTGGAAAGCATGGTGGGGTAGGGCTATTCCCCGACGTCCTCTCCCTCCCTAAAAGCAGCGCGTGGCAGGGACAGGGCTATGAACCCCACCTTTTTTTGCCAGGTGTCTTTTGCCTGACACCGACTCAAACCCAACAGAGCATTTAAAACAATTTCTGTGAGCTGCACAAGCAGTTCTGCTTGGCTTTCCTGGGCTGGAGGATGAAGCAGGCACCCGGGTCCTGACCCGCCCTCTCTTCCAGGTCTTCAGGGAGCAGGGGATCGACGGGGAGACCCTGCCACTGCTGACGGAGGAGCACCTGCTGAGCACCATGGGGCTGAAGCTGGGGCCCGCCCTTAAGATCCGGGCCCAGGTGAGCTGCGGGGGAGTGAGGTCAGGATCTCCAGACCACAGCTGGGCAGAAAGCTCTGGGTGGGTGTGCGCCAGCCCCCACCAGGCCCTCTCTCTGCAGGTGGCCAGGCGCCTGGGCCGAGTCTTCTACATGGCCAGCTTCCCTGTGGCTCTGCCACTGCAGCCACCAACCCTGCGGGCCCCGGAGCGAGAACTCGGCACAGGAGAGCAGCCCTTGTCCCCCAAGACGGCCACGTCCCCCTATGGAGGGGGCCACACCCTTGCTGGTCGAGCTTCACCCAAGCAGGAGAATGGGACTTTGGCTCTACTTCCAGGGGCCCCTGACCCTTCCCAGCCTCTGTGTTGAGGTGGCCGGGGGTACGGGGTGGGGCCACACAAATGTGCAGGAGCCACCACTCAGTACAATGGCCCTGCCTCCCACAGCTTTATTTCTTTTGGTTTTGGATGCAAAACAAAAAATTTTGAAGGAAAATGTGACTTCAAAGGAAAGGAGGAAATTTCCAAAGACTTGGGGGAGTGAATGTAGAGCCTGGTGCGGCCGAGGTCTGCAGATGGAGGGCAGAGGTGGTGGAAGGGGCCAGGGGTCTGCAGGCCTCCCCCTGGAACTAGGACTGGTCTAGTCTCCTGACATCAGGGTCATCGTGTCCCGCGCGGAGCTGGCTTCAGCCCAGAGCTGTGGGGCTTCAGCAGCCACGCCAGCCCAGCACAGCTCTCAGTCCGTTTGGTCTTCCATGCTGAAAAATAAATAAAGCCTGTCCCCTGTCTACTGCCTCCCCCAGCTGCACACACGCCAGCCTCTGGGCCTGACTGCCAGAGAGGTGGGAACACTGGCCACCAGCACGGCAGCCCCTGCAGGCCCCCAGATGGGCTGCCTTAGTCCTCTTCGGAGAGCTGCAGAGCCTCCAGCTCATCCTCCGGCCCCTGGGCCAGCTGCTGCAGCTCCCCAGGGGCCAGCCCTGCCTCTGCGTCTGGGTCTCCATCTGTGGGGAGAGATGGAGGCCACATAAATTCCGCTTTATCAGGAAGAAGCCAGCCTTGGAGGTTACTCATCACTAATTAATCACGGCACTAATTAATTTAGCCCTGCCGCTGTTGCTGGCTGCCAGAGCCAGAGAGAATAGAGCATTTGGCCTCCCCAAGGAGGGGAAAGCCTGGCCCCGAGCCCCCCGCCCACCTCCCCGCCCTCCCGCCAGATGGGATCACAGGGCCACACCCCCTCACCCCAAGACCATTCACCCTCCGAGTCGTCGTCCTCATCCTCTTCCACTCCATGCCGAGTGCTCAGGGGCCCCAGCGTCTCGTCCTTTTCCACCCCATGCCGAGTGCTCAGGGGCCCCAGTATCCCTGAGGAACAAGGAGCAGAGCCCATGTGACTCCCACCCACAGGGTCCAGCAAAGTCACAGCGAGGGCAGGAGGGTGGCCAGGCTCACAACCCTGCCTGGATGCCCGCCCTTCCCTCCGCTGACTCCAAGCAGGTGGAGAGGAGCCCTGGGGAGGAACTGGGAGGTCACAGGCCTGGGGACAGGGTTACCAATCCCAGTAGGCCTTTACTTCGAGGGTCACTAGCACCAGAAGCCTGGGAACACGGAGGTTGGCCCCAGCCGGGCCAGAGACTGGTGAGCCCCGCAGGGTGGGTACAGACGGCCCTCGTGGCTCTGGGAAGTCCAGCAGAGCCCTCCAGGCCAATCCTTCCCCTGGAAGCACCACACAGGCCCCACCTCTCTCCGAGAAGCCCTCAGTGTCGTCGTCCTCTTCAGAGCTGTTCAGGTCAAAGAGGTCTTTAAATTCCTGCCTGTCCTCATCCTTCCTGTCAGCCACCTTCCTTCGTTTGATCTCAGGGAAATTCAGGTCTTCCATCTGGAAGGCCAAAGAGCCAGGGGCTCAGGTGGGAGAGGGCAGGGCTGACGGCCACAGCTGGGCCAGGCATCGCCAGACCCACCACCAACACCGTGTGGCCAATTTCTAGTCCCCTCTCTGTTCCCCAATCAGCACAAAGCCATCCTCCAGGTTACCCACCCCATGTCCAAGGTCAAAGGCAGAGCCCTTCCTGCTTCTCCCCACCTGCCGGCCGGGGTGGCAACGTCAGTCCGGCCACTCCACCTGCCCAGAGCCCCCAGCCCATCAGGCCTGAGGGGGTGTGGCCTCCCCAACCCAGTGCAGCCCCGGGCTTCCCCTCTCTGGAAACACCTGGCTCTGGTCAGTTCTGCAACACCTACCCCCTCTCCAAGTTGAATCATCTGGGCACTGCCCTGGCAGCGCAGCCCAGCACCATGGCCCCAGCCGCCTAGCACTGTTTCCAAACCCTCACCCTGGCCGCAAAGTCTCAAGTCACAGTCCATGAGCTAGATCTGAAAACCCAGCAAGTCACACCACACCCCAGGCCCCTCCCAAGCCGCACCCGCTCTTTTCCACTGATCTCCAGCTGGATCTCCCGGTCACGCAGCTTGCGCCAGTGGCTGTAGTACCAGGTCAGGGGGGTCCCCTCTTCCCGGGTCAGCTTCTCCCAGGCTTCCTGGGGGGTTGGGGGAGTTCAGGGTCATGCCTTACCCTGGGCAAACCCCCACATCCCAGCTACACCCCTGGCAGGTGCCCTCAGGTGGCACTACCCCCCAGGTTCCACTAACCACTGCCTGCTGGTCAGACACGCCAAAGGAAACCCTCTGGCGGCGGCTGCAGATGTGCTCCGAGTTCTCCTGAACCTTCCCAAGCAGCTGCTGCACCTGCCGGCAGTAGTTGGCCACCTTGCACTCCCGGAGGAAGGACTTCAGCTGTGGAAGGGAGGGGTCAGCCACTGAAGCCCAGGGCTGCTCCATGTGCACAGCTGGCCCAGGTCTCGTGCAGAACCACGCGTGGTGGCCACGGGGATACCCCAGGAGGGAACTCAATCTCAGGGCTCAAGTGCATAGGTGTTGCGGCTGGGGTGGCAGACGCAGAGTCACCCCACCCTCTGGGCCAACGCTGCCCGCCGCCACCTCGGGAAATAAAGTTTTATGCTGGGCGCGGTGGCTCACTCCTGTAATCCCAGCACTTTGGGAGGCTGAGGCGGGTGGATCACCTGAGGTCAGGAGTTCAAAACCAGCCTGACCAACATGGCAAAACCCCGTCTCTACTAAAATACCAAAAACAGCCGGGTGTGGTGGTGGGTGCCGGTAAACCCAGCTACTCCAGAGGCTGAGGCTGGTGAATTGCTTGAGCCCAGGAGGTGGAGGTTGCAGTGAGCCGAGATCGCACCATTACACTCCAGCCTGGGCAACACAGCGAGACTCCATCTCAAAAAACAATAATAAAAAAATAGTTTCACTGGTGTGTCCACTGCATGGCTCCTGCAGTTGCCTGCGCAGCTGAACATCTGTGGGAAGCAATGTTCACCATTTGGCCCCTTACCGGAAACATTTTCTGACCCCTATTCCAGACCCAACCCTGCGCCCTGGAGTCCAGAAGCAGAGATGCCCCAATGCCGGGCATCGCCACACAAGAGGACACGGGAGGAACACAGACTGAGGCCCCTGCTCTGAGTGCCCCCGGAAAGGGGGTCCCGGCTCTGTGCCTGTGACACGTGACACGTGTGTGGCCGTGTGTGACTGAGTACACACACACACACACACACACACACACCCCCCTGTATCCTGATGAGCCTCTGACCAGTTGTGGTTCAGGTGGGCAGACCCCTCCTCCCCACAAACCTGTAATTGGCACATCTGATTCTAGCCACCAGGGCCAGACATCAGGGCCTCCACCCCTCCCTTTGGGCACAGGCCTCCGAGGCTGGAAACATCAGGGCTGAGAGCAAACAGGCCTCCCGTGGACCCCGAAGGACCTTCTGAGGACAAGGACAAGCCCCTCCTCCGCCCTCCTCCGGCCTACGGTGAGGCTGACTTGGGGCATTTGGCGAGGCAGGCCGGGCCTCGCAGCCACTGAGAAGCCACTCCACCCACTCCCCACACCCGGGATGGCCCGGGGAAGTGTGCGGTCAGGGCACCAGCCTGAGCCAGGGTCGGCACACTCAGTCCCAACCCCGAATCAGCCTTGTGGCTCCCCCCTGGGAGGAGGCTGTTGTACTCCCAGGGTCCTCAGCCCGCTGCCGAAGCCTGCCCGCAAACCTAAATGGCTTAGAACCCCTTGTCAAGAGTCCCATGGCACCCAAGGACACCCACAGGCTCCCCATCAGCCCCTCCACGGCCCGGGGTGGGGGCTGCCAGCACGGAGCCTCTACACCAGTCGGCTCTGCCCCGGCCCCAGGTACCCGGGACAAAGACACCTCTACCGGCCCGGGGCAGCCGGGCCCATTGTAAGACAGGATGAGTCGGCCACAAGCAGGTGTGGGCAGAACACACACCTGCAGGACCACGGGCAGCGCCAGCTCCGGGAAGCCGATGCAGTGTGCCTGACTGTGCAGGTACTCCAGGGTGAGGTCGTACAGCTGCTCCACCAGGCCGTCCTGAGGAGCAGGGGAGAGGACTGAGTGCGTTAGGGAGAAGCAGGGGCTGGCACTCAGTCCCCTCCACTCAGGCTATCAGGTCAGCCTCATCTCCAGAGCAGGGACTGCAAGACAGGGCCCTGGGCCCCCAGCCCTGATAGACCATGAAGGTCCATACTTGAACTCGGAGGATGCCAGCCCCCTCCCATTCACCTCAGCACCCCCAACCCCACCCTGGGAACTGCCCAGGCCCCTCCCCAGGAGGCCAGCCTCACCCGGTAGGCCTTCTCCTGAAGGTTGACATTGGACAGCTTCAGGATCACAGAGAAGTTGATGGGCTTGGAGCTCATGCGCCCCGGCTTCTTGTTGAAGTCGACCTGCTGGAACATCTGGCCCGAGGGCCGTGTCAGGCTATCTTGGCCCTGTGCCTGGTCACCCTGGCTGCACCCTGGTCCCCCGATCCCCTGGGCCCCACGCCTGGTCCCCCGGTCCCTTTGGCCCTGTGCCTGGCTGCACCTTGGTCCCCCTTGTCCCCTCAGTCCCGCACCTGGCTGGACCTAGTCACCCTGGTCCTCAGGCTTCAGCACGAGGAGACCCAAGCTGAGACCAGAGATGGGCAGCTAGGCATGGTCCCAGCCCCGTGGCCTCCACGGCCTGCTGTGTCCCTGAGTGGGGTTCTGGTCAGCAGCGCCGGATCAGGAACACGGGTCCTTTCCCAGAATCCTGGGAAGCACTAAGGACCCGCGTCTGGAGACCTAGAGGTCCCTGCCACACAGAGTACAGGACAGCCCCCATTCCCGACAACGTGGCACTGAGGCCCGTCCTGGCCCTCAGCACGGCAGCACCACACAGGGCTCTGTCCTGAGCAACCAGAGGATGCAGCAGCAACAGCAAGGAGTGCCAAACATAGGAAGGGATGGAGAGAGGCCTGGGGGGCCCCCCTCCCACATCCTCCACAGAAGCCACAGGCTGTACACCTCCATAGAACATGCCAGGAGAAGGAGTCTAGCCCGGCCTCTTAGTCTTGTGACCCCTCCCCAACCACCAGGAGACCCCTCACACAGGGGCCCTCAGGCTGTGAACCATGGAGGTTCAGGGTACATGCTGAGGCACCCAGAGAACAGAAGGTTATGGGGGGCCCAAGGGTGGAGGCCCCAGCAAGAGACCCCACTCAGCAGGGGTGGCTGCCAGACAGCTGAGCTCAGGTCCAGATGGAAAAATGCCCTGGTACTGATGAGCCCCTGGGAGGGCACTGCCCTTCTCTAGCCTGGGCCGAAGTATGGGCGGGCCACTGGCTTCCTGCCCAGGCACCGGGGAAGGGCGGGCACAGCCTACAACTGAGGGCTTTGCTTTAGCCTTTAGGGTTTGCTTTTTCCGGAGAGGAGAAGCCTGCATCCCTGCATGAGAGGGGCCTGCGGGGTGCGGCTGCAGTGAACCAGAGCAGTGCAGAGGTGAAGAAACAGACACTGCAAGAGAGCAAGAAAGCCGCCGCCGGGGAGACTGAGCAGAGCGGACGGACACAAAACATGCCTGGAGCTGGGCAGCAGAGCTGGAGGCCTGCACACACAGGGGCCAGGCCAACGGCTGGGCAGAGACCACTGCTGGCTGCCGTAGAAGTGAACGTGGCTTCCTAAAGATGTTCAGCATCCCTGCCTCGGTGGAAGGGGAATCAGGACGTGCCTGGGGCTTCCATACCTTCTGGACCTGGCAACCTGGAGACCTAGCCCCCAAAACAGCTGTGACATGACTCTGGGCCTTCATGAGGCTGAGAACTAATTAGATAAACAAAGTGGACATCGTGAAGTCCTAAATTTATGGTGGGCTGGGGCCTAACCCACCCACTGAATGTCAAAACTTCAGACTCCAACTTTTCCCTACCTGAGTGGCACGTGTACATGCAAAGATGCATGCCCACAAGTATATACAGATGCATGTGCATGCACACAGGTGCACACATGCACAGGTACACACACGCAGATGCACAGGCATGCACCCAGGTGCACACACACACAGGTACACGCATAGGTATGCACAAGTGCACACATGCACAGGTACACACATGCAGACGCATGTGCAAGCATACAGGTGCACATACACAGATACACACACAGATACACACAGGCGCACACATGAACAGGCACACACACAGGTACACACAGATACGCATAGGTGCACACACGCACAGTATACATATGCAAATGCATGCACAGGTACACACACAGGTACACACACATAGACGCACATGCATGCACCCACGGATGGTGCACACACATACGCATGCATGCACAAAGGTGCACACACAGGTCCACACACGCAGATGCATGTGCATGCATACAGGGACACAAAGGCATACACACGCAGCATGCATGCACACAGATGCACGTGTACAAAGGTACGTGCACAGATACACGCAGACCCGCATGCACACAGGTATACATACGCACATACCTGCAAGCACACAGGCATTCATGGATACACGTGCACACACACATGCACATATGGAAACATGCACACATGGACCGATATGCGCACACACAGATTTGCACACGCATGTGCACACAGATGGTGCACTCACACACATGCATGCAGGCACAGACACAAACGCACTCACCCACAGATGTACACACCCCCCCATACAAATACATACACATGCACACAACTGTCGGGGCACAGCCTTGCAGAGGGTACAGTTCAGCAATCAGACTGGGGTTTTGGCCCCGCTCTCCTGCCAACTCGTCTTGGGCAAGCACCTATAGGGTCAGGGCCTGGCATCCTCAAGCGCAGCCCTAGCAGCAGCTGTTTTCATCTCCAGAGGCCCCACGTCCCCCAGCACTGCCCCCGGCTTGCGGAGAGCACCGTCCTCAGGACACCGGTGACAAGGACCAACACTGCCCCCAGCTCGCCGAGGAGCACCGTCCTCAGGACCCAGTGACAAGGAGGCGGCCAGGGCTCCGGGAGGTCGCGGGACAACTCAGCACAGACGCCCTGAGCGGCAGATGCTCCCCACAGGAGCAGGCAGAGGGGCCGCACACCCACCATAGCCCCACTCACCTCCAGGATGAAAGGCAGCACTGGGATGAAGGCCCCCGAGCTCCCTGAGAGCAGCGTCAGGGCACGGATGCAGTGCATTCGCAGTGGGTAGAAGCGAGCAGTGGGGATGAGCCTGGGGGTGGGAAGGCCCAGTGAGCAGAGGCCCCAGCTCTGGCAACCCCTGCCCCTCCCCCTGCCGTCTTGGACCCCCTCCCCGCTCACTGGCATCAGATCCCTCAAGCAGGGCAAGGCAAGTCTGAACCCCAGGGGACCTGCACCCCTTGCTCAGCTGTGGGGCTGCAGGCACCTTACCCAGCTTTCAGCTTAACTTCATGTTAACACGGTGCCAGGGGTCTCATCTGTTCCTGCCTCCTCTCCTCTCCACTCCTGCTTTCCTGCTTCTTCCCTTCGACCTCCCACCTCCCTTCCCAGCTTTGAGTTTCTAAGGCTCAGCCAGACAGACGCCCCCTCCTGGCCAAAGAGGCCACAAAAGCATCCGGCCAAAGCGCCGCTCCCACCTTTTCCTGCTGCAGCCCCTACCCTGCCCGGACCCTCCCGAGTGCTCACGCCCAAAATGCAGCTCACTGCATCAGACGTGCTCCACCCGTAAACCCCACGTAATGAACCAAGCTCACTGTAAACTGCACACAAGCCCCCAGAACACGCTCGGTGGCACCCGAGGCAGCTAAACCGCTGCTGGAGCAGCTCATGTCACAGGGGCCCACCAGCCCAGCTCTCCAGAGTCCAGTGCATCTCCCTGTAGCGGGTACAGGGACCCCAGCCCTTCCTCAGGGACGGCCAGGACACAGACTCAGGCCCCAGGGCCCTGAACGCCAGAGCTACTGCCCACACAGTCCCAGCAAATTTGCTTCTCCTGAGCCTCCTGGATAGCCCTGCCCACCCCACAACTCACTTGATACAGCCAATGATGACCTGCGCAAGGGGGTAGACCAAGGGCTGGAGAGCTTCGCTGGGGCCCAGAGTGCTCAGGACCCGGCACCACAGGTAGAGGCAGTGCACGTACTGCCAGTTGTATACAGACTGGTATGTTTCCTGATCAGAGAGAACCACGTCAGCCACTGGCCAGGCTGACCGGCCGGGCTGACGCACATTCCTCCTGGGCTGGCACAGGAATCATTTCCTCACCTCGCACGCGGGGTCTCAACCCATCCACCCTTCCTCGACCTGCGAGGACCGACTGCACCGAGGTGCTCGGCTGTCTCCAACAGACGGGCTTCGGGGAGGCCCCAGGCCCTGCCTTGGGTCAAGCACCTGGGCTGCCCCACCCCATGCCCAGCATGAGCCTGGAAGGGCCCACCACACACCTTCTTACGGGTGGTCATGGCGTTGCGCAGGTGTATGGCGAGCTGGCGGACGTAGAGGAAGGCGTGCTGGTAGGCCACACCCGGCTCCAGGGCCAGCAGCTCTGTCAGGGTCCGCTGCATGAAACTGATGAAGGGGAGGGCACCAGGCGAGGTGAACTTGCAGTTCCTCACATACGTGATGTACATTTGCTGCGGAGGGACCCGGTCAGAGCCACCTGGGATCAGGGCCATGTACCTCCATCGCCCACTCCAGGCCCCCTGTGAACCCCTGGGCCTTTCCCTCAGAGCTGGGCCTCAAGGAAGAGCCGTAGCCCCTCGCACAGCCCCCACCCCCATGTGCCCACCAGCCTCAGGCCTGGGAGGAGGTGGGGCACAAGCTCCTGCTGCACACTGGGCCTGTCTGGGGGCTGAAGGTCCCCACATGCAGGCCACCCACGGCTGGGGGACGGGCAGGACTGTACCCTGACCATGGCCTCAGATGCCAACACCCAGTGTCCTCCTCCAGCCAGGGAGGCCCTCACCTGGGGAAGTTGTGTGAAGTAGGGTCCAGGGGCCCTGGTGCCCTGAGAAGGCTGAGGGCTCTCTTCCCTGCCCACCACCCCCAGATGCTCTGTAAGACATTCGTGGTCCAAGGGCCCAGGTCTGCTCAGAGCCGCAGTGCAGGGCCCAGTGAGGGGCACCACCAAGGCAGCCTCCCCCGCCTCAGGCTGAGATTTCCAAAGCAGACGCTGAGGGACACAGATGCAGGGCCTCCCACTACCTTGAGGACGGGGCCGAGGAAAGTGGCCTTCTTGTGCCGGCAGATTCTGCTGAGGACCAGGAACGCCAGCACCCGCAGGGACTCCTCCCCAGTGCTCCATACGACCACCATTCTCTGCAGAAGGTCAGACATCACTGCTGGCCCCCCAGCCTCCTCAGCTGGGATGCCCCAGGGCCAGCACAGCCCTCCCCAGCCAGGCAAAAGCTCCCGTGGCCACCAGCTCTTCCCAAAGCACGAGGGAGCTGTGAGTTAGGAGCTCAGCTACAGAAGTAAACAGAACAGGCGCGCTTGCTCCTCGTGAGAAGAGGACCACAAAAGCGTATGTCAGACACGCCACCGTATGTGAAATCACACCGGGAAAAGAATAGCTCACGTGGCTTTGCTCACAGACTGAGCCATGCTGCCCAGGCAGGTGGGGGTGGGGGCCAGGTGCTTCTGCGGCCTTGCTAGCCAAGTGGAGCCAGTGGAGCGTGGGCACCACCTGTGCCCTGGTCAGGAGTGGGATGTGGTGGGGGCAGCCGCGTGGGCCCCGACCCCATGACAGACAGGGAGGGGACTGGGCCGCCCACCTTGAGCAGCATGCGGCACTGCTTGGGGAAGGTCAGGAAGCAGGGCACCAGCACGCTGATGTGCTGCAGTACGGCCGCCAACACCGTCGTCTCCGCCAGACAGGACACCAGCTAGGGGCAGGAGGAGACAGTGAAGCCCCAAACCCACACATTCTGGGATACAAAAAAGGGCTGGATCACCAGATACAGCCAGGCCCCTGTGCCCTCCCCACCAGAACAGCACCTGTATGACCGAGCCCAGGTACGCCTTGATGTCCACACAGAGCTTCCCCCACAGCGGGCTGCTGGACGGCTGCAGCATCCTGCAGAGAAACCACCCATCCCTGTCTGGGAAGCCCCATGGCTTGGACGCAAGGCTGCTCAGCGTCTTGGCGCGGGTCCTGGCCAGCGCAGCCTCCACAACCCTGCAGAGACTCCCATCTCTCCTCTCGAGAAAGCTCAGGGACCTTACAGCCGGACGGACACAGGGGCTTAGCAGGACCCTCTCAGGGGCACTAGCCCCTCCTTCAGTGGCCCTGAACTCCTGTCTGTCCTGGCCCAGGGTTGGCCGCCTCCCTGAGAGTCCCCAGAAGTCCCAGCCTCCAGCTCCATCTCTCAGACATAAACCTTTTCTAAGTCCCCTTGATCATATCCCCACGAGACCACATGAGGCCCCTAAGCCCAGCAGCTGGTACTCGGTGCCTCTGGGGTCTGCCAGGCACCACCAACTGCCGCAGGCTGGTTTCCTTTCGCCCACGTTTGCTGCACAAAGAAAAGAAAATCAGAGGACAGGTGTGGAGGCTCATGCCAGTAGTCACTGCACTTTAGGAAACCAAGGCAGGGGTATCAAACTCCAAGCCCGGAAGTTTGAGACCAGCCTGAACAACATAGTGAGACCCTCTCTCTACAAAAATATACAAAATATCATCCACGCCTGCAGGCTAAGGTGGGAGAATCCAGGAGGTAGGTGTCGCAGTGAGCTGTGGTCAGACCACTGCATTCCAGCCTGGGCAACATAGCAAGACTCTGTCTCATAAGCGAAAAAAAAAAAAACCATTTACCAGAACCCATGCAGTAGGCGCTCACTAAAATCTGCTGAAGCACGGGAAGGACAAAGGCAGGGCCCCAGAAAGGCCCCCCTGTCCTCAACCCTCCTCACACCTGTGTTGACACTGGCTGTTGGGCACCTGCTGCTGCTCCCCCACGGCCTGACACCCTCTGGCACAGCTGCTGCCTTGACAGGGGTTCCTGACCTAGTGGCTCAGGCTGCTTGCTGTCCCCCAGTCACTGCCTGTCCTCCACGCCATCTGCCAGCTTCCCCGTCCCCTTCGGACAGCACTGCCTCCATGTGGACACAGCTCTGCTCCATCCGCCCAGCCCCGACCACCACCACCAGCAACAGTGCCCGTCTCCTGAGCCGCTGTCTCCTGCCCCCGAGGTGCTGATGGCGAGACCTCTCCCTTGGGTCTCCTTTCTTCCTCTGGAAGGTGTCTTGGGGCAATTTCAACTCTAGCCCTCCACTGCCTCAAGGTTACATGGCTGCACGGCCCCTGGAACCCCAATGTGACCCATGCTCTACCAAATGCTTGGCTGTACATCTCTCTCTGAAAACCTTCCACGGCCTTCTCTGCCCAACCTTCCTCTAAGGGGGAAGTTGAGGCCCTCAGGCCCCTGTCTACAGACACACGCAGCTGCAGGAAACAGGCCAGTCACAGTGCAGAGGTCAAGGAGCATGGACAGAACTTCCAAGGCCGTACGAAGGGGAAGAGAGCAAGCACCCTAACCTCCTAACCTGGGAAATTCTAAGCGCAAAGGCAGCCGCACATCCATACCTCCTGAGACTCTGAGCAGAGAACTTTCCTTTTCAGGAAGGAAAGAAGGTGGGGCCACTCCAACCGGCCCCAAGTGCCCAGCCTCTCCCAAGGGTCCCTCATGCCTCGTTGCCTTCTTAGGGTCCCCGAGAAGAGCCTGGCTCTGTCACCACATCTCTGTCCTGGCCACAAGGCCTCTGGCTTCTCCTGTGTGTAGTCCCAATCCCCCTTTCACTCCCTCTCCTCTTACCTGCTGCTGTCCTTTGCCGCCTTTCCAAACAGCAGCTTCTGGAGACAGCCAATAAGGTCTCTGATGCAGAAAGTGACCAGAGCATTGAACACTGCAATGAAAAGGCCTGGATGTACTCATGGGATACAGAACACAACAGACAGCCTGGATGCCAGGGTTCCCCCCAGCTCACCAGACAGCCTGGATGCCAGGGTCCCCTCAAGCTCACCAGCCTGGATGCCAGGGTCCCCCCAGCTCACCAGCACTGTCCGTGACCTGGAATTTGTTGGCCTCATCACTTTCCCGGTCCCCTTGGGTGGTGGCCACAGCTGCTCGGAACGCCTGTACCACTTCATGGAACAGCTTTGGAGTGAGGCGTTGCTGAAGGAGCAAGAGTACCAGGGGCGTCAGGGGAGCCAAGACTGCACTGGGCAGAGTGGAAACGGTGGCCCCAGAGAAAGGCGCCCTCACCCTCAGACACAGGGCAGAGGTGGGGGGGGCCCACAGAGCCCCATACGGATAACAAAAATGGAAACCAAGTCTAGAATTCTCTGGGAAGGGGAGGGAGTCTGGCTCAGGGGCCCCAGGGAACGGGCTGGGGGTTCCAGATCCTGGACTATGGCCACCTCCAGGTGGTATCTGGAGCTCTCCCTATCCTTGTCCCTAGAAAAACCACTGAGAGAGGCTCAGAAGCACCCCAGCTCCCCCAGCCAACAAAGGCACAGACAGTCCATCCCACCCACAGTGGGGCAGATTCTGGGGAGCCAGGCGCCGACAGAGCCCCTGGAATCTACCCAAAGGTGAACACACAGTCCTGGGGCAATCAAGCAAGCAGGAGGATCAAGGCGTAGTGACCTGCGCTGAAGAGGACTCCAGTGTCCCCTGCGTGGAGAAGAGCTCCTCCCACCAGCACAGCCTCAGGCACCCCAAGTGAGGCAAGGCCAGATTCCTGCCTAGGGCACCCAGCTGCCCACCCCTCGCTGCTGCTCACCTTTGCTGCCTGCTTCCATCTCTCAACCATGGCGAGGGTCACAGGAACACAATTCTTCCCCTTCAGTCCTCTGGGGACTCTGTCCCCATCTTCCCCCTCCTCTGCTCCATCCTCCTCCTCACTGGCTTCCTGCACAGAAAGGCTGAGCTGAAGGAGGGTGTAGAGGCCACAAGTGCCCTCCTGGTTCGGCCCATGCCCTCACCTCCAGCACATCCGGCAGGGCGTGGAACGGCTCCCCCTCCTCCTCAGAGCTGTCTGAGTCGCTGAAGTTTAGCAGGCTCTGGTCATTCTCCTGCAGGAACTTGTAGAACTCGGGGTCTCTGTCCTTCAGCCGAGACAGCTGGTCCTTGTGCTCAGAGGCACCGCCTTTACGCCGGCTGAGAAGGCACAAGTCAGCAACCCCAGTAGAAAGTGGAAGTAGAGGGGGTGGGGAGTGGCCTACAGGGTTAGTCTGCTCCGTTCACGAGAGTCACCAACAAGCAAGGCAGGAGGATTGCCAGGAGGTATGTTTTTGGCAGTCCCATCTCTCCAACAGCCTCTACAACGTACGCTCAAATCCAATACACAGGACCCCCAGCCACGGTCTTCCCTGCACTTGTTGCACCTGTGCCATGCTCTATTCTGGCTGTTGGTAGCTTCACCCTTCCAGGGACCCAGACTAAAAGCAAACCTCTGTCTCTAATACCCAACACGCAACTTGTCATCAGATCTCATTAGCAACACCTTCAAAACTGTTCACGCCTCCTCTCAAACCACCAGAGTTCAACTCTCAGTTAACATAAAAGTCTCTCCGTTTCCACCCTTGCCACCTACAAGGCACTCCACCGCTCAAACCCAGAAGTAACTTCCTGTTTTACAAGGTAACCTTAGGACAGTCTACGGCCCCTGGCTCTTCATCACCCTTCCGGGCTCATCTGCTCCTACTCACCCGCTCACTCCTGCCACA
This sequence comes from Mandrillus leucophaeus, assembly GCF_000951045.1. Lineage (NCBI taxonomy): Eukaryota > Metazoa > Chordata > Mammalia > Primates > Cercopithecidae > Mandrillus > Mandrillus leucophaeus. The sequence continues at coordinate 137,269 of NW_012107275.1, forward strand.
GCCACCACGTTTACCTCTGCACCCTCCCCAAATGCTCTCACCGCACGGCCTTTACTGTTTCTGCTACCTGAAATCCAAGACATGCTCCCCCTACTGCCTGCGTGGCCTCCTCGCTTGAGGTCTTTATTCAGACATCATCTTCTCAGTCACCTCCACTTTTCTTTTCTTTTCTTTTTCTGAGATGGAATCTCACTGTCGCCCAGGCTGGAGTGCAGTGGTGCAATCTCCACTCACCGCAACCTCCGCCTCCCAGGTTCAAGCGATTCTCCTGCCTCAGCCTCCCAAGTAGCTAAGACTACAGGTGCGTGTCACCATGCCCAGCTAATTTTTGTATTTTTGGGTTTCTTTCTTTTTTCTTTTTGAGACGGAGTCTCACTCTGTTGCCCAGGCTGGAATGCAATGGTGCCATCTCGGCTTACTGCAACCTCCACCTCCTGAATTCAAGCGACTCTCCTGCCTCAGCCTGCCGAGTAATTGGGATTACAGGCACCCACCACGCCCGGCTAATGTTTGTATTTTTAGTAGAGACGAGATTTCTCCATGTTGGTCAGGCTGGTCTCGAATTCCTGACCTCAGGTGATCTGCCCGCCTGGGCCTCCCAAAGTGCTGGCATTACAGGTGTGAGCCACAGCGCCCAGCCTCCGCTCCTTCTAACAGAGCAACTCGGCTCCCCCGGCAATTCCCTCCCCAGCACTTATCTGTTCCACTGAACTGCAAGCGGTGATTTTACCCAAGACCGCGAGAGCTCTCCCAGATCGCGAAGAGACGTTTGCAGAACTCGCCAACATACGTTCGCAAGACATACATAGGACCGGGTTTGGCACCGGGCAGGAGCTCAGTAAACAACGGATGAAACAGTAAGTTAAGCTGAAGGGACTGGGGGTAGAGGTCGGAGGTCCTTAGGCCTTGACCCTGAGACCCCAGGCGAGGTCAGCAAACTTGCGGCGGGGTGGGCCAGGGCGAGCCAGGAGGTTCTGCTCACGCCTGTCCCCACTCACCTGGCCGAGGGACTCCCGCCCGGCTCATCCGGACTCCGGGCAGCCTCGCGTGTCTCCCGCGTGTCCGCTTCTGGGGAGTTTTCGGACTCGGATTCGGACTCGGAGTCAAAGCCCGAAGCTAGGAACTCGTCCACCGTCAGCTCCGCCAGGCGCCTGCGGGTCACGCAGGAGTCACAGCTGCCCGCAGGCGCAGCTCGCCCCAGCCCCGCTGAGAGGAGCAAGAAAAGCCCCTTGGATACAAACACCCACCGAGAGGCAGAGGCGGCCCTCGGACCCGCTGCTTACCTCTTGCGGCTCCG
>NW_012107275.1:138870-139778 GCF_000951045.1 Mandrillus leucophaeus
GCCACTGCACTCCAGCCTGGGCGACAGAGCCAGACTCCGTCTCAACAAAAAAAAAAAAGCCGAGGGTCCAGTAGGAAACGCGAGGGGCGGTGGGAACCGCACTGATGTCGCCAACTCGACAAAAGACGGGCGACCCAAAGGCCGGGCTGGCTTCGCCCGATCCGCGGAGACCGGGCCAGCGCCACGAACACCGCGCAGGGAGCTCCCCGTCCACGGCCCTCTGGACGCCGACGGCGGCTCTTCTGAGGCCCTTCCCGGGGACGCCGCACTGGGTGAAGGTGGTGGGGAGACCGGCGTCTTCCTCCCTGCTACCAGCCTGACACCGGGGCCCGCGGGCCTGGACAGCCAGACCCCACGACAGGGGCGCCCTGGGGCGCAGGCGCGGCTCCCCCAGCCCTGGCGCTGAAGGGGCGAGTGAGGGACGAGGGCGGAGTGGCCTCGGGGTCCCATTTGGCCTCTTGGTGCTGCGGGGCCCCGGGGCTCCCCGGAGGAGAGCAAGTTAGGGGGTCGAGGGGGCAGGGATGGCTTCCTGGGGGAGGAGGAGGGCGAGGCTTGGGGGGGCTTCCCAGAGGAGAGTGAGGCCTGGGGAGCTTCTCGGAGGAGGAGGAGGGGGAGGCCTGGGGGTCTTCCCGGAGAAGGAAGAGGGCAAGGCCTAGGGGGGCTTCCCGAGGGAGGAGAAGGGTGGGGCCTGGGGGGCTTCCCAGAGGAGGAGGAGGGCGAGGCCTGGGGGGCTTCCCGGAGGAGGAGGATGGCGGGCCCTGGGGGGGCTTCCCGGAGGAGGAGGAGGGCGAGGCCTGGGAGGCTTCCCGGAGAAGGAGGATGGCGGGCCCTGGGGGGCTTCCCGGAGGAGAAGGCGGGCGAGGCCTGGGGGGCTTCCCGGAGGAGGAGGATGGCGGGCCCTGGGGGGC
>NW_012107275.1:140848-155956 GCF_000951045.1 Mandrillus leucophaeus
GCAGCCCCCATGGAGGGAGCCGTGCAGCTGCTGAGCCGCGAGGGCCACAGCGTGGCCCACAACTCCAAGCGGCACTACCACGACGCCTTCGTGGCCATGAGTCGCATGCGCCAGCGCGGCCTCCTGTGCGACATCGTCCTGCACGTGGCCGCCAAGGAGATCCGTGCACACAAAGTGGTGTTGGCCTCCTGCAGCCCGTACTTCCACGCCATGTTTACAAGCAAGTATCCGCCTGCGCGGCCCTGGGGACTCCGTGGGTCCCTCGGGTCAGCTCCTCTGACACGCTGTCCCCACAGATGAGATGAGCGAGAGCCGCCAGACCCACGTGACGCTGCACGACATCGACCCTCAGGCCTTGGACCAGCTGGTGCAGTTTGCGTACACGGCTGAGATCGTGGTGGGCGAGGGCAACGTGCAGGTGCGGCTGCCTCCCCTGGGCCCCGGTGAAGTCCTCTCAGCCAGATCCCGCTGCCCTCCACCTTGTGCCTCCCTCACCCGCATCTCGGTGCCCTGTAGACTCTGCTCCCAGCCGCCAGCCTCCTGCAGCTGAATGGCGTCCGAGACGCCTGCTGCAAGTTCCTGCTGAGTCAGCTCGACCCCTCCAACTGCCTGGGCATCCGGGGCTTTGCCGATGCGCACTCCTGCAGCGACCTGCTCAAGGCCGCCCACAGGTACGTGCTGCAGCACTTCGTGGACGTGGCCAAGACCGAAGAGTTTATGCTGCTGCCCCTGAAACAGGTAACAGCTGGTGGGCCCAGCCGGCGCCCTCCACCCCACCCGTTTTTGCTTTTGACTCCCGACCCCATTTTGTCCTGATGCAGCCCTGCTCACAATCCTTAGTGCCTGCTGTGCATCCCCAAGACCCTCCTGGATCGAGGCCCCCCAGGAGCCTGGTCTGTGGCTCCTGACTCTGCTCAGCCCCTCCCAGTATGAACACTCAGCTCCCACCCCCTAACCCTCCTCCTAGGCATCTTCAGGGCTCCCTGGGCCCACAGGACCCTCCCCAGATCTCAGGTCTGAGGACCTCCACCCCCAGGTGCTGGAACTGGTCTCTAGTGACAGCCTGAACGTGCCTTCGGAGGAGGAGGTCTACCGAGCAGTCCTGAGCTGGGTGAAACACGACGTGGACGCCCGCAGGCAGCATGTCCCACGGGTGAGGCCCGGCCCCGGGGGCTCCCATAGCATCCAGGAGGGCATGCAGGTGGCTGAGGGCCTGGTGCGCCCTGATCTTTCCCGAATTCAGGGATTCCGTGGGGATGGTGCCCACCCTGTCTGAAGAAGAACCCGTCACACAGGTGGTACGGGCATCTGGGGGGTTGTCTCAGCCCTGGGGCCCAGTGTGCCCGAGGGTCCCGCCTGAGCGTAGTGTTCCCTGCGCCCCAGCTCATGAAGTGTGTGCGGCTGCCTCTACTGAGCCGCGACTTCCTGCTGGGCCACGTGGATGCCGAGAGCCTGGTGAGGCACCACCCTGACTGCAAGGACCTTCTCATCGAGGCCCTGAAGTTCCACCTGCTGCCCGAGCAGAGGGGCGTCCTAGGCACCAGCCGCACGCGGCCCCGGCGCTGTGAGGGGGCCGGGCCTGTGCTTTTTGCTGTGGGTATGGCTCCCCGCCCCTTTCCTTCCTGCCCTGTGCCTTCTGCTCCCCACCAGCACAAGCCCACCCCACCTGTGCCGGTCAGGTCCTGACCTGCCCCTCCGCCCCTCCATCCAGGGGCCTCTCCAGGAGCCCGGGGTGTGGCCCAGCAGTGGGATCCACTCACGAGTCCCGTCTCCACCTGCCCTCCCCAGGCGGTGGGAGCCTGTTTGCCATCCACGGAGACTGTGAGGCCTATGACACGCGCACCGACCGCTGGCACGTGGTGGCCTCCATGTCCACGCGCCGGGCCCGGGTGGGAGTGGCTGCGGTGGGGAACCGGCTGTATGCTGTGGGCGGGTAAGCCCGGAGGCTGGACTTGGGTCAGGTCTGGTGTGTGCCCCATGGGGACCGGCTGTATGCCGTGGGCGGGTAAGCCTGGAGGCTGGACTGGGGTCGGGTCTGGCGCATGCCCGCCAGGCCAGTCTTGACCTGCAGTGGGTTAATTCTGCTAGCTACGACGGGACCTCAGACCTGGCTACCGTGGAGTCCTACGATCCCGTGACTAACACGTGGCAGCCGGAGGTGTCCATGGGCACGAGGCGAAGCTGCCTGGGTGTGGCCGCCTTGCACGGACTCCTGTACTCGGCTGGCGGCTATGACGGGGCCTCCTGCCTGAACAGGTAGTAATTGGGGTTGGGGCCCCAGTGGCTTTGTAGGGTCCACCTCGCAAGAGGCGAGTTTGTGTCACCATCATGGAGGTCGTAGCTGACGAGGTGTTAAAGGGGGTGATCTGTGAGGCCGCTTCACCCCAGGCCACGGCCACATTGGGCCTGAACTGGCTTTGCTGCCCCAGTCCCCTTTCCTCTTTGGGATCCTTATCTCCAGTCCAGAGGCTGGGCCCAGGTGGGTGTACGCCCAGGGTTTTCCAGGCAGCCAGGGGCCTGTGCCCACCAGCGGGTCCTGGCTGGTAGGACTTTGCGGTCTGAGTCTCTGTGGCTCCTAGGGTAAGATTTCAGCCGTTCTGCTGGGGAGGGCAGGTCCTGGGGCCGGGACGCCTTTCTGTCTCTATTGAGCTGTGGCGGTCCTGGTGCCCACAGTGCCGAACGCTACGACCCCCTGACCGGAACGTGGACATCCGTCGCTGCCATGAGCACCCGGAGGCGCTATGTGCGAGTGGCCACGCTTGGTGGGTGATGGGGCCTGCCTGGGGGGAGTCCCCGCCTTCCCCCACCCTGGAGACCCCACTGCCAGCAGGAGTGCCACGGGCATGTTGATTTTCCGCAGATGGGAACCTGTATGCCGTGGGCGGCTACGACAGCTCCTCACACCTGGCCACTGTGGAGAAGTATGAGCCCCAGGTGCATAGTGCACCCCTCCTGGCCACACCCTCCTGTGCGCTGCGGGGCCCTCCCCTCTCTGGTCACCCACATCCCACCCATTCCTGACACCCCACGCTGGAGGTGGGGCTGCGGCAGGGGAGGGATGCCTGTGGCGGGTCTGCCTCCAGCCCACACCCTCACCCCCAGGTGAACGCTTGGTCGTCCGTGGCGTCCATGCTAAGCCGACGCAGCTCAGCAGGTGTGGCCGTGCTGGAGGGTGCCCTGTACGTGGCAGGGGGCAACGACGGCACCAGCTGCCTCAACTCGGTAGAGAGATACAGTCCCAAGGCTGGAGCCTGGGAGAGCGTGGCGCCGATGAACATCCGCAGGTCCGCAGTGGGGCTGTGCTGCGGGGAGGGGGTTTTCCCCACTTCAGTGGGCATGTCCCGCCCCCACTGCTTCTCGTGGCGCGGCCCCTCCCCCCGCACCCCTTCCTGCAGCCAGGGGCTCACCCCGCCTGCCCCCCAGGAGCACGCACGACCTGGTGGCCATGGATGGATGGCTGTACGCCGTGGGGGGTAACGATGGTAGCTCCAGCCTCAATTCCATCGAGAAGTACAACCCGAGGACCAACAAGTGGGTGGCCGCGTCCTGCATGTTCACACGGCGTAGCAGTGTGGGCGTGGCGGTGCTGGAGCTGCTCAACTTCCCACCGCCGTCCTCGCCCACGCTGTCCGTGTCCTCCACCAGCCTCTGACCCCCCCACCCCCAGAGGCCTGCAGCCTCCCACATGCCTTAAGGGGGCCGTGGCCCCCACCAGGGACATCTTGCATTTTCTGTTCACGTCTCTGCGTCCATTCCTTAGTGTCTATATTTAGTTGTTTATTTATTTAGTTATTTATCTTATTTATTGAGGGGTGAGCAGTGCTGCAGCCGCCTGTCCTCCCCTCCACTGCCTGCATGGCGGGCAGCCAGGAGTGACCAGGTGGGGGCCTCGCTGCCCCAGGGCCATTACCTGCTCAGACCCTGCAGGCCGCGGAGCCAGAGGCCCTGGGGCTTTCCAAGCAGCTGCAGACCCCAGCTCGAATTTTGCACACGGCGGGGTCCCGGGAAGGGTAGGGAGCAGGTGTCCTTCCTGTCGTCGTCTGCTTTGTGCCGTCTTCCCTGGATCTTGTAGTGGGTGCACACGTGTGCACTTGGGCCCCACACAGCAATACAAGCCCAACTTGAACAATAAACACATTTCTGGGCTCCTCAGGCTGAGCATCTCTCTGGCTTGTGGGGCAGCTGCGCAACTTTGGGTCCTATCTGGGGGTCCAGGGTGAGGGGCATGGGCGGGTGGCCTGAGATGCTGCACCGGTGTCTGGGGGCTACAAGGCAGAGCTGTGCATCCAGGGAGGGTGGGGGCCATGGAGTCCCTCCCGCTGTAGGTGGGGTTTGCCTGGGCTGGGTCCTGAGGCTGAGGTCCCTGCCACGTCTTGGGCTCTGGGGGTGCGGTGGGGGAGGACAGCACTGCCCCTGCGTATGCTGACTGTCCTGGCCGCCTAGGTGGCACGTGGCCTTCCAGAGTCCCTTTAAGCCTTGAGGACCCTGACGGGTCTGTGGTGAGGGAGCCCAGGCAGGAGGGGAGGCTGGGGTGGCTCTGGCCGCTGTCTCCTACGCTGGAATTCCTGCCTCAGCCCTCCCTGCAGTCACCGGTGACTCAGGCTGGCCAGGGTTTAGATGGAAACAGGATGTGTGTGCACATTGTTGGGGGGGTGCTGGAAGGTGGCCCCGAGTTCACAAAGCCTGAGCACAGGCAAGTGGGGTGCCCCTTGCACACTGGAGGCCTTGTCTGGGCCAGAGGGGAGATCACCCCAAGGCTGGCCCCTCGGTGTGGAGGGCCCAGGGCAGAGACCTGGACGGCTCAGGTAGGGGCCAGGCCTCTTCCAGAAAGGCTCCACCCCCTCCCAGCCCTGGGTGACGGGTGGGACGTCCCAGAGCCCCGCCTGCCTGTGGGAGGCGGGGGCAGGAGGCTGTGGACAGGGACCCAGACTTGCCGACCTGCACGACTCTGGCCATGGGGAACAGCCACTGTGTCCCTCAGGCCCCCAGGAGGCTCCGGGCCTCCTTCTCCAGAAAGCCCTCACTGAAGGGAAACAGGTGAGCGGGGTGTGGGTGTGGCCACCTGGGCACAGGGCTCCCCCACCTGCTTCGGGGCCACGAGCTCCCTTGCCTTGTCCCCAGAGAGGACGGCGCACGGATGCCGGCTGGCCTGCTGGGCCCCGAGGCTGCTCGAAGCGGGGACGCCGCCGCCAACAAGCTCTTCCACTACATCCCCGGCACGGTGAGCGCGGCGCACGCGGTGGCTGGGGTCTGGGCGCGTGGCTCTGCCCGGGCGTGTGTGCCGCGTGTCCGTGCAGTTCAGGGTCTTCCCCTCGGCCCGGGGGGATTCAGACCCCCTTAGGTGAGGAGCGGACGCTGACTGCCCCGCCCTGGGGAGCTCATCCGGCCGAAAGTCTGAGCGGAGAGCGAAACCGCGACGCAGGACTGAGTCAGTCGGGAGCGAGCTGGGCGGGGCGGGCCGCGGGCGGGGCCTCCCGGGACCTCCTCCCGCAGGGGACCGGCGCACGCGTCTCTGTCGCTGCAGTGGGGCTGGGGTCGTGCTGGTCGTGTCACTTGACAGTAAGGGGCCTCAGGTGAGCAGTGAGCCAGCCGGCCACCTACGAGGCCTGTTTTTCCCGGGGTGTCCCGCAGGAAGCTGCTGCTGGGTACGGCGGCCCGGTCCACAGCAACCCCTGTGTGCACGCACGGGCCTCCTCCCAGCCTGCCAAGGCCACGCAGCAAGGAGGCATCTCCCGAGCACACACTAGGCCACCTGTCCGTGGAAGGAGCAGAAGAACCCCCATGCCCATCCCCCCGCCCAGGCCTCCGTAGGACTAAGGGTCTTCACAGGGTAGATGCCCATCCCCTTTCAGATGTGCCTGGTGCTGGGTTGAGGGAACAGGAGGAGGAACCTGGCTTCAGGGCAGACAGGAGCCCCCACTGCACCCCTGTCAGGCAGCCTGGATGCTATGTGCAGGCCCTAGGAGCGTCTGGGGGAGAGGACCCCTGCCCTGCACTCCTAGGTCCAGCAGCTGGTGTGGCCGTGCAGACCCCGTCACCAACATGCCCCCGCCAGGCAGGAGGCTCGTGCCATACCCTCTCCTGACCTGCAGAGTTTCAGGGTTCCCTGCAGACAACAGGTGCTGGTTTCGGAAACCACACTGCCTCAGAGGAGTGGGCAGGCAGAGGGAGCCAGGCTGGCCTAGGGGTGGGGTCCCTTTGGCTGCATCTCAGACGCTACTCTCTCTGTCCAGGCCCAGGACATGCAGTGGGACCCTGGTGGGGTCCTATGAGGTGTGGTGGGTGGCCCTAGTGGTCCTCCTTTGCCAGGACATGGTAGCCAGAGAGGGAACCCGCTGAGCCTCAGGAAATGGGGCTGGGGGAGAAGCTCGGGGCCAGTCCTGGAGCCAGTGCTCCTCTGCCCTGTGCCTGGGCTCTGCACCCAGTGCTGTGAGCTGGCTCTGCCGGCTCCAAGCTGAGTCCTCCCTGGGGCCCCGAGGCTGAGCTGGGCTGCAGGGCTAGCTGTGTGGCCCTTCCTGGTCTGTGGCCTATTTTTCATGGGTGCCTACCCGGCATCAGTTCCCACGCTGGGTGTGGGTACAGGAGGCCCCACCCAGAGGCGGGAGGCCGGGAAAGCCTATGCGTCTGTCTGTTCACATTCCTGGGCCTGCTCAGGGGCAGCTAAGCTTGGCCAGGGCACAGCAGCACTGCAGGTAGCCCTTGCCAGCTCCTAGAGGGAGCAGGACACCTTCCCACTTGCCCCTGAGCCTGTGGATCACAGAGCTCTCTAGCCCCAGGTTCACACCCGTCCCCTTTCTGATCTCTAGCCTGGTGATCAAAGCCTGCATTTGTAGAGGACTGTGCCAGGATTGGCTAAGTGTGGCATGGATGTGGATTCCCCTCCCCTCTCAGCACATGCAGTGATACCCACAGCACATCCCAGGCCCTGTCTTAGGCTCTGGGGACACAGAAGTGAACGGAATAGACAACCCCTGTTCTCACGGTGCTCCCATTCCCACGGCAGAGACAGACGACGGGGCAAATAAATAGAAGATCCAGTGAGAAGGGTGGGGTTGGTGCTAAGGAGAAAAACAGAGGGGATGGGTGCAGAGGATCAGGGAAGGCTGGAATTTTAGAGGGGCTTTCAGAAAAGGACCTCTTGGAGCAGGTGATGTCTGAGCAAAGCTGCAAAGTGGGTAAGGAAGGGGGTCGGGGCTGAGCGGTCCCAAAGCGGGAAGAGCACATGCAGTGGCCGGAGAGCAGGGGTCTGACCCCTCGGGGCACTGCCAGGACCCGCTGTCACTTGAGCAAGCGGCCAGCACACACTCAGGGGATCGACCCCAGAAATCTCCTCACATCTTTCAGGCTGGGGGCTGGAAATGGGCGGCGCTGAGAGCATTGACACTGAGGAAATTGACAAACGTTACAAATCAGGGCATTGGTGTGTTTCTGTGTCTGTTTTTTGTAGAACCAGGTGTTAAATGTTTACCAGCCAATACTGGAGACGTGGGAGGGTTTTGAGTGTTACCCAGACACCCCCAAATTCTTCTAACAAGTCTTCAGAGGTTGAATAACCAAAGACATGTTACACAGCTTAGGAAATAATGAAGATAGGATTTAATCCACTGAGTTCAAATCTCACCATCTCTACCACTAGACCAGGCAGCTCTAGCTCTGTGTGGGGAAGTGTGTCTGTGTGTGTGTATGCTCGCACATGAGTGTGTGCACAAGTGTGTATGTGTATGTGTGCGTGTGTATGCACATGTGTATATGTGCGTGTGTGTGCACGTATTTGTGCACTGTGTATGTGTGCATGCATGTGTGTATGCATGTGTGTATATGCATGTGCACACGTGTGTGCACACGTGCATGTGTATACATGTATTGGTGTGTGGATGTGTATGCATGTATGCACATGTGTGCATGTGTGTGCAAATCTACATGTGCATGTGTGTATGTATGCATATGCGTGCATGTGTGTACACATGTGTATAGGTGTGCATTGCGTATGTGTGCGCATGTGTACATGTGCATGTGTGCAGTGCATGCATGTGTGTGTACATGTGTATATGTGTGCGCACATGTGTATGTGTGCACGTGACACGTGTATGTGTATACATGTGTGTTTTGGTGTATGTCTCTGTGTGTGGACATGTATGCATCTGTGTGTATGTGTGCAAGTGCATATGTGTGCACGTGTGTATCCATGCATATGCGTGAATGTGTGTGGACATGTGTGGGTACATGTGTGTATGCATCTGTATGTGTCTGTATTGTGTGGCATGTGTGTGTCTATGTGTATGTGTATGCATATGTGCGTGTATGCACGTGTATGTGTGCGTGTGCATATATGGATACATGCATGTTGCCTGTATGTGCACGTATCGGGGGTGTGTGCATGTACGTGTATGCAAACGTGCATGTGTGTATATATGTATGCACGTGTGTGTGTAAGTTCTGCCATGACTGTTTTCCTGTGGAGAGGCTGAGTGTGCAGGTTCTATGCCTGGGGGAGGCTGTTCTTCACATATGTGTTGGGTGGCTGTGCACAGGCAGACCATGCCTGTAATCCTGTGGCTGTGTGGATGCCAGCGGAGGGGGTGAGGGGCCCAGGCGAGGCCCCTCCCCTGAGCGCCGCTCCTCCTAGGACATCCTGGACCTGCAGAACCAACGAGAAAACCTGGAGCAGCCGTTCCTGAGTGTGTTCAAGAAGGCGCGGCGGAGGGTGCCTGTGAGGAACCTGGGAAAGGTCGTACATTACGCCAAGGTCCAGCTGCGGTTCCAGCACAGCCAGGTGGGGGCCGGGCCGGGCTGGGGGGAGCACGCTCCGGGTGCAGCATCCCCACCAGCCTGGGGCTCCCCAGACCCTGCACTGACGACCCTGCTGCCCGCGCAGGATGTCAGCGACTGCTACCTGGAGCTGTTCCCCGCCCACCTGTACTTCCAGGCCCACGGCTCGGAAGGACTCACCTTTCAGGTGAGGCAGTGGGCGGTGGGGGTGGGGCCACGGCCACCCTTCCCTCCGTGGATCCCTGAAGCTCCTACCCTGTGGCTGGCAGGGGCTGTTACCACTGACGGAGCTGAGCGTCTGCCTGCTGGAGGGGTCCCGAGAGCACGCCTTCCAGATCACAGGTGTTTGGGATGCTCCCCGGGCCCCCAGAGGCACTCGTGACCCAGGACTTGGAGAGGGGCCTGCCCTGTGGGCTGTGGGGCATGTGTGTGTATGTGTGTGCCCTCTCTGCCCCGCCCGCAGGCCCGCTGCCCGCACCCCTCCTGGTGCTCTGCCCCAGCCGGGCCGAGCTGGACCGCTGGCTTTACCACCTGGAGAAGCAGACGGCCCTCCTTGGGGGGCTGCAACACTGCCACTCGGCACCGCCACAGGTCAGTGCCAGGGACCCCACGCCCCTCCCCACCCAGATCCTCGCAGCCTGCTCTGACCTCCTCCTCACAGGGGTCCTGTGGAGACGAGCTCCCCTGGACTCTGCAACGCCGCCTAACCCGGTTGCGGACGGCGTCAGGGCACGAACCCGGCGGCAGCGCTGTCTGTGCCTCGAGGGTCAAGCTGCAGCACCTGCCCGCACAGGTGGGTGGGAGGTGCATGGGGCTGTAGGGGGACGGGAGGGGTGCAGGGTGCTGGGCAGGGCAGGGACTGGCCCTGGGTGCACAGCAGCTCAGCCCCCGCATCGTTTGACGCCCCCCACTCAGGAGCAGTGGGACCGGCTCTTGGTCCTGTACCCGACGTCCCTGGCCATTTTCTCCGACGAGCTGGACGGGCTTTGCTTCAAGGTGGGCCCCTCCCCACTGTGGGCCCGCCCCAGGGAGGCACCTGTGTGGGGGTGGAAGGGGGCGGCCGTGCAGGAGGAACCTGTATTTCGGGGCCTGTTGAGACAGAGCGCAAGGCCCGCAGTCCTGGTCAGTCTGGTCTCCCCGTGACGTGGAGGAGCCCCTGCCCGCCCTGAGCTTCTCACCCTGAGGTTCTTGACTGTCACCCTGGGGCAGGCAGCACGGGGCTGAGAGCCCCTCCTGGGGACTCCCTCGTGTGTGCCTGCCCGTGAGGGGTGTGTGTGCACACGTGTGTGTGCCTGTGTCCTCCAGGGCAGGCACCGGGAAGGGGGTGTGCACTCATGGCAACCTTCAATCACTGAGGAACAAACACAGGGCCCTCCCTGTGGTTCCCCCGGCCCAACTTCCTCTCTGGGGACCCCAGGAGGCCAGTCCTGCGGCTTTGTGTGTCTGCCCCAGGGCTAGCAGTGGCCCCAGGACAGATGGGACCCACTGGCCTCCCTCAGGGCGGTGGCCTCGGTGCCCAGCTCTCCAAGTACCCAGCCAAGCTCTGGAGGGCACGAGGGTGGGACGAAGCCAGGCGGGGCCCCGGGACTGCCCCCACAAAGGCCTGGCCCTCAGTCTCCGCCCCCACAGGGGGAGCTCCCACTCCGTGCGGTCCACATCAACCTGGAGGAGAAGGAGAAGCATATCCACTCCTTCCTGATCGAAGGTGGGGCCCTGACCCCAGTTCTGCCTCCTGCCTGGCCAGGCCATGGTGGGGCGGGAGCCTGGGGGACACCCGGCTCTTTAGTGGGGGTGCTGAGGGATACACCCCACCCTGCCAGCCCCTCACAGCATCTGTGTGCCAGGCCCCCTCATCAACACCATCCGCGTGGTGTGCGCCAGCTACGAGGACTACAGCCACTGGCTGCTGTGCCTTCGTGCCGTCACCCACAGGGAGGGGGCCCCGCCGCTGCCTGGCGCCGAGAGCTTCCCAGGGCTGCAGGTGAGGCATCAGCAGGCCCCACAGCCCAGGTCCTGGGCAGTGGTAAAAATGGGGCAGCAGACCGGGCGCGGTGGCTCAAGCCTGTAATCCCAGCACTTTGGGAGGCCGAGGCGGGTGGATCATGAGGTCAGGATATCGAAACCATCCTGGCTAACACGGTGAAACCCCGTCTCTACTAAAAAATACAAAAAACTAGCCGGGCGAGGTGGCGGCGCCTGTAGTCCCAGCTACTCCGAGGCTGAGGCAGGAGAATGGTGTGAACCCGGGAGGCGGAGCTTGCAGTGAGCCGAGATCTCGCCACCGCACTCCAGCCTGGGTGACACAGAGAGACTCCGTCTCAAAACAAACAAACAAAAAATTAGCCAGGCATGGTGATGCACCCCTGTAATCCCAGCTACTCAGGAGGCTGAGGCATGAGAATCGCTTGACCCGGGAGGCAGAGGTTGCAGTGAGCCGAGACTGTGCCACTGCACTTCGGCCTGGGAGACAGAACAAGACTCTGTCCCAAAAAGAAAAAAGCGGGGGCAGCAGGGTAGGTCCAGGCAGGGGCAGGTGGGGAGGGGGTCCAGCCCTCACTCACCCCCACTCACTGCCCACCCAGGTTACGGGCAGTGGCCGAGGCTCACTGTCCTCAGGCGGACGGACCAGCTGGGACTCGGGGTGCCTGGCGCCCCCCTCCACACGCACCAGCCACTCCTTGCCTGAGTCCTCAGTGCCATCCACTGTGGGCTGCTCCTCCCAGCACACACCGGTGAGTGCTTACGGGGCGGCAGACGAAAGTGGGGCAGAAGACTGTCGGGTAAGTGTGTGTTGGGGACCCTGGTTCGTCAGGGGAACTCAGACTGGAGGGAGCCCCTTGCAGCCTCAGAGAGTTGCACAGGAGAGGGGCCAAGGGGCTCTCTGTGGAAGGTTTGTGGTCCCCACAGGACCAGGCCAACTCTGACCGCACCAGCATTGGCCGACGGAGGACTGAGCTGAGACGTAGCAGCAGCCGGTCACCCAGGAGCAAGGCCCGGGCAGAGGGCCGCGGCCCTGCCACCCCACTGCACCTGGACCTGACCCAGGTGGGCCCAGCACACCCACCCAGCCCCTGGCCTGGTTCCCACCATTCCGCACCACTGGCCTCTGTCTCTGGGCCTGGTTGTCCTGGCGCCACCCAGAGGTGTCTTGCACAGAGAAGGGGTGGCCTAGGCTGCTTCTAGCCGAGAAGCCCATTTCTCCCACCTCTGCCCTGCAGCTGAACAGGCTGAGCCTGGAGAACAGCCCAGACGCCCCTGACCACGCTTCGGAAACTTCACACTCACCCCTCTACGCTGACCCCTACACGCCCCCTGCCACCTCCCACCGCAGGGTCACCGATGTCCGGGGCCTGGAGGAGGTCAGGCCCCTGCTGGGCGACAGAAAGGGCGGGAGGTGCCTGCAGCCTGAGGCTGGGGAGGTCTAGACCGTGCCTCTCGGCCTGGGGTCTGGGGCTGCCCCGAGCCTGAGGTCTGTTCAGGCTCTGATGGGAGGTTGAGGTTCTGGGGGTCCCTGGATGCCACTGAGGCCCCAGCCCAGGCTCTCCTGGCAGTTCCTCAGTGCCATGCAGAGCTCACCTGGACCTGTGCCCTTGAGCCCACACCCCTTGGTGCCTGTGTCTGTGCCTGCCTCTGACCCCGGCTCCAGCTCCTCTGGCCCCTCGGGCCCCCACTTGCTCTCCAAGAAGGGAGTCCTGCAGTCCAGAGCCTCTCAGAGACACCGGGGCTCAGCCAAGGACGGGGGGCCACAGCCCCCAGACTCCCCTCAGCTTGTGAGTAGCAGTCCTCACGCCAGTGTGCCCTGCGCTCCGGGGTGCTGGGGGCGCTGGTGTGGGGCCTTCTGGGACTCTGAGGGAGCAGGGAGGGAAACAGGAGGACGGGGGCAGATGGAGACCAGGAGGCCAGCAGGGAGGTGGGGAGACGGGACTGGGGAGGGAGAGCAGGGGGACGTGGGTGATGCCAACCCGGGGGGTGGGGGTCTGCACATCGACCGGCCGTCTCCAAGCTCCCTGCCTGGGGCTGTACCTGACTCTCAGACTGGCGGTTTGGGCTTCCCAGGTCTCCTCTGCCAGGGAAGGTTTGCCTGAACCCCGGCTGCCTCTGACAGGTGAGTGAGGGTCCTGCCTCCTGGGGTGAGTGCCTGTTGCCTGCCACAGGCTGACACATCTCTGCCTTCCCTACTAGATGGCTGGTCCCCCAGGAGGAGCCAAGGTCCCAGCTACGACCACCTCTGGGACGAGACTTTGTCTTCCTCCCACCGGAAGTGCCCCCAGCTTGGAGGGCCTGAGGCCAGTGCGGGTCTGGTGCAGTGGATCTGATGGCCACAGTGAGGCCGGCTCTCAGGACCACCCTCACCAAGCTCCAGGGTACCCGCCCCTCTAACCCACTTCAAATTACAAGTCAGGGTCTGAACCCAGTGTGATGGGGGGGTCTCTGGGGCCCTGAGTTCAGAGCCTGTCCCTCAGTTCCTGCTCCTCAGTGCCAGCAGCTGGGGCAGGGAGGGGCAGGAAGGGCTCACCCCAAGGATGCCCTGGCTGGCGAGGTGGGTCACAGGTCAGGGAGGTCCTGGCCATCCACAGGGTCGGCCGTCAGCTCAGCTCGCCAGGAGTCGGGGGGAGACTCACTGGGAGTGGGAGGGGGGCGGCATGGGCGTGAAGGTCGGAGGAAAGAGAAAGGTCAGCAGGGTCAGGGTATGTGAGGTCAGAGGGCATGAGGGTCACAGGTCAGCAAGGTGTGAGGAGCACTGGCCAGGGTGTCCCAAGGAGGAGGGCGGGTGGGTCCTTGCATGGCCTGGGCATGCGCCATAGGGCAGCACGGGAGTTGCTGACACCACCGGACGAGAAAGAACAAAAAGAGAAAAGAGAGAAGAGAGAGAAGAGAAGAGAAGGAAAGAGAGAGAGAGAACGAGGAAAAGAAGAAAGAAAAAGAAAAGAAAGAATTTTATTGGTGCCACGTACATGTGTTCTCCGCTCAGCAGCCAGGATCTCCCACAGTCTTGAGGGCCCTGCACACACTGCCTTGGCAGGACCCCCACCCGGGGACCCCCACCTGGCACCCAGCCAGGCAGCCCCCTTCCTCTGCCACCTTCGGCTCCTCACCAAACTTCCCAACTCGTCTCTGACTCCCCTTGGCCGTGGGCCCCCAGCTGCCCCACAGGAGCCGCCAGGACAACCCCAGGAGCCCAGCCCTCCGTCTGATGCTGCCAAATTCTTCCTCTGCACCTGCACCCAGGGCTTCCCAGGGAGGGGCTCGCAGCTCTGCCACAGACCCCCACCCTGCAGGGGCCGCCAGGCTGCCTTCACTGTCTCAGGCCAGAGCTCAGAGAGGCCTTGGCCACAGTCCCTTGAGGATCAAGAGTGATGGGCCTTGGAGCCCTTGGCAGCCCGGCCCACCTGTGAGGAGGCCGCCCTGTGTCCTCGCCCCTCCGTTTGCCCAGAGCTCCAGCCACAGCCTCTCGCTGCTCAGACCCCTCCAGGGTCCAAGTCCTGTCCTGCCACTCAGCCCCCACTGCATCCCGGAAGAAATGCAGGGTGTGGTTAAATGTGATTTCAGATAAACAACAAATAACTTCTTAGTAAAATGACCTCCCCACTATTGCGTGTCTGAAATTAACCGAATGCCCTGTGTTCTCATCTGTGAATCTGGCCACCCTCCTATCCAGCCACCTGGCTCCCTCCACCCACCCAGACTTTAGCACCTTCCCTCCCAGGCGTGGGGAGCGGCCGTGGCCACTGGCTGGATCCTCAGGTGAGTCCGAGGGAGCAGCACCAGGACACGCCCCCCTCCTGGACGCCGTAGAAGACAGGGGTCAGAGGGCTCGGGCAAGGGTGGCACCTCGTCCCGTCCTGGGTGCCTGTGGTCGTCTCCTCATCCCGCATCTCCCTGGCCCGGGCCTGGCTCCTAGGAGCTGGGGCTGTGGCGCTCTTGCCCCACCTGCCGGCGGAAGTAGCGGATGGCAGAGATGGTGCCGACGTTGGCCAGCAAGACTGCAAGAGAAGCACAGGGTCTCCTGAGGGCCAGCCTGGCTGTGACCACCGTCTGCCCGCAAGACCCAGCCCTCAAAGGGCGGGCTAGGCCGGTGCGGCCAGGGCCTCGGCTCAGCCTGGGAGGAGCAGGTCAGGGGAGAGCCCTGGGGCCCCCATGCACCCCTCGTCCTGCCAGTGCCCCTCGGTCTGGCTTCTAGCCACAGCTCCCTCTGCCCCCAGCACCCGAACCTGTTTTCCAAGCGTCTGGGGTGTGCAGATCTGACGTCCTCACAGCCCAGGTGGCAAGGGCTACAAACACCAGGCACATGTCATTCTGGCTGAAGGCAAATGACGGGACAGGCCCCCGGAGCTCCGC
>NW_012107275.1:157086-162343 GCF_000951045.1 Mandrillus leucophaeus
CGCCTCCCCCCCCAACCCCGGGAACTGCCTGCCCCGCACACGCCCGCCCTGGGAACCGCCTGTCCCAGACACATCCACCCTGGGACATGTCTGTCGTAAGAGACATTTGTCCTGGACACGTCTTCCCGGGAACTGCCTGCCCTGGGGGCCACCTGTCCCGGAAACCGCCTGCCCTGGACGTGTCTGTCGGAGTCACATCTGCCCCGTGCTTCCTCTGCCTGAGACTTGGGTGACCTGGTTGAGTTGGGCCAGTTTGGGGGGACTGCCTGTGGAGCCCCCGTTTTCTGGTCTGTGAAGCATCTCCCAGAGGAGATGAGTGTGAGATGTCGCCTCGCAGATGCCTGACCCTGAAGGCAGCGAGGCCTGGATGGGAACCCTGCCAGAGGCTGGGGGAGGGACGCTGTCGTCCGGTGGGCCCGAACACAGGGCAACGGCCAGTGCAGAGCCAGCCCCCTGAACAGCCCGGGCGCCTGGCCTGGGCCGCCCCGTCTGGACTGTGTCCTGGGGTGACTGGGGGCTGGCCCCCAGGCTCCCCTGCCAGGAGATGACCTGAGCCCTGCCTGCCCCTCCCCAGTGGCCCCCTCCCTGGCCAAGCTCCCTGGACAGTGTTTGCCTGGGACCTGGACGGGGATCCGAGAACACGTACCTGCCCGCCTAAGAGCCAGGTGGAGCCGCTCTACTGTGGCTGGCTTGAGGGGGGTCCCCGGCCCCGCACCCTGGAAGGCCGATCTGGGAGGCTCCGGGGCCTGCAGCTGGGGCAGGACAGCCGGCCCTAGCACGCCCTCAAGCCTGTCGTCTCCGAAGAAGTGTTCATAGACCTCAGGGATGGAGATGGGCACAGGGTCTCCAGGTACGGGGGCCGGTACAGGATCAGCTCTTGGGAGTGGCGCCGGGGACCCCCGCTGCCTCGGCCTCTGGGCTCCGGTGTCTTGGAAGAAGAATTCGCACATGTCCGGCCACTGGATGCCTGCCGGATCCTGACTGGCTGCTGCCGCCTCAGCATCCTCGTCCTCCTCGATGGTGTCACAGAAGAAGAACTCGTAGGCCTCCGGGAGGGTCACGGCAAAGCTGCGCCCGGGCCGGGCCCTCATCACGGCAGAGGGAGGGGGGCGAGGCAGGTGCTTGAGGATCCGAGGCTGGTGGGGCCGGGGACCGACGGCCACAGCATCCCAGGCTCCGGGCCCCCCGTGGCCCCCAGTTGCTGTCCGGGGGGCTGAGGGCCTGGCTGTGGCCGATGGGGCCAGGCCTGAGGCCTCTCCTGGGCCTGGCTTGTTGGGGCCGGGCCCAGCCACGGAGAAGCGCACTTTCTTCTTCTTGGGGACTTGGGTGAGACCCAGTGCGGGCTCCCCAGAGCGGTATCCAGGGGCCCCTGCTGAGGGCGCAGACACAACCACCTCTGTCTCCACATCAGGCCCAGCTCTGCGGGTGGGAGACCAGGCGGGGCCAGCGGCGTCAGCCGTGGGAACGGGGGTAAACACAAGCCTGCTGGACTCGGTCACCCTCGGCGCAGCCTCTGAGACGGGTGGAGGTGAAGCCACCTCTAGCTTAGCCGCTGGGCCTGCTGTCGGCAAGGCCATGTCCAGGCCATGCTCGGGGGC
Source organism: Mandrillus leucophaeus (assembly GCF_000951045.1). NCBI lineage: Eukaryota > Metazoa > Chordata > Mammalia > Primates > Cercopithecidae > Mandrillus > Mandrillus leucophaeus. Next base: position 158,685 of record NW_012107275.1, read on the forward strand.
AGGTGTGGACACAGCCGTGTCCGTGTCAGGTTGCAGCGTGGAGACGGGTGTAGACAGGGCCACACTGGACTGAGGCTCAGAAGTCAGTGTGGACACAGCCGTGTCAGGTTGTGGCTCGGAGGCAGGTGTGGACACAGCCAGGTCTGACTTAGCCCATGAGACATCTGGGTGGGCTTCCTGGACAGGTGTGGACCCCGTGTGCAGCTCAGCTCGGGGAGGGGTTCTGATCTGGTCTGTGCCTTGCTCAGTCACAGGGACGGGTGTAGATAGGCCCAAATCTGGCCCTGGCTTAGGAGCTCCTGTAGGGCCTGGCCCCAGCTCCTCCTGCCTGGCTTTGGCCGTCAGCTTTGCCATCTCAGGACTGGCCGCGGGGAGCAGCGGGGAGCCCGTCCGGGCAGAGGTAGAGGCCCCTGCGTGCCCACCCCCCTTGGCACCCACAGCTCGCCTCTTCTTCCGGCTGGGGCTCCGTGGTGGGCCTCCAGGGCTATCGGGGGGCCTCTGGGAGCCAGTGCTGTGGCCAGGGGACTCGGGACTCCGAGGGGGCTCACCAGGGGGCCATGGGGCAGGGCCCTGCAGAAGCCTCTGCATCTGGTCTCCAGAAGACGCCGGACCAGGGCAGGATGAGCACTGGCCAGGAGGGCTGGCGCCGGGGCCGAGGGACGGTGGAGCCTCTGCCCGTGTGGACGTGCTGGGTGTCTGCTGACCGGTCCCCAGGGCCAAGACAGGCTCACACAGAGACCTGCTGACCAGCTGCTGTGTGGCCACGTCCTCCCCCTCGCAGCCCCGCCAGCTCCGCCCTCCTGCAGCTGGCTGCCCAGTTGGGAGAGGCAGGGGCCTGGGGGGACTGCTGCCACTGCTGTCCCCTTGGTCAATGTCACTGGACAAGGGCTCGTCCCCAGAGGCCAGGCCAGCCTGCAGGAGGCCACACTCGTCGGCGGTGGCTGAGAACTCAGCCCAGTCCTGGTCACTCAGCTGGACGCTGTACTGGAAATTTTCCATGTGGGGTCAGCAGAGGCACTGGAGGGTAGCAGAATGGGTCCAGTGGGGTCTTCGTGGGTTCAGGCCCCAGGCACTACACTGCACATGCGGCTCCTGCCGCACGAGACCCGGGGGTTCCACCGCCTCGGGGCTCCATCTGGGCCCTGAAAGGAAGAGAACATCTTGAGGGGAGGGTCGCGCTTCCTTCAAACGTAGTGGTGACGATTTCCAAGTTAGAAGATCCCCAGCTCCCATGACCCTAATTCCCAGCGCACCCCAAATGATAGCTGTGTGATGATTACATCACATAGTGTGTTACGTTTCTAGAATCTAGGATGATTTTCTACCAGTGGAGTTATAAAACCAGCCGCCCTCAGGTTCGAACGCTCAGTTTCCCATCACACCTTAGCTGGGGCGGCCTCACTTCCTCCACCTTCTGCCAGAGCTGTCTTTACACGGCAAAGCCCCTTTCAGGGTCCACCCAATGGGACCAGTGTGCTCGGGAGGCGGGCGGCCCTGGGCCATCCTAGGGCGCCCCAGCTGGCAGCCGGCCACAGGAGAGGTTTGCAGGGCCCAGCAGGTGCCCAGCCCTCGGTGATGACCTTCCGATCGCATTGGCTGGGTCAGGCTATTCTCTGAGCTCCAGGTGGTGCTCACTAGAGCTGGCCCCGGTCAGCAGGGAGAGCCTGGGCAGGAGGCGCAGGGTGCAATGGGTCTCTTGACCCAGCAACCACCTCGGGCTGTCCTCAAGGTCTGCAGCACAACCCAAGCCTGCCTGGCTGCTCAGGGTGCCTTCCTTTGCCCCATCTCAGAGAAGCAAGGAGAGCCTAGCCAGCTGTCGGGTCTAGCCCTACTGACCTCGGCCTCAGGTCAGCCCCTCTGGACCCAGGGGGTAGGAAGTCCCTTTGGCAGGGACAGAGTCCTGAGACGGAGGCCAGGGATGGTGGCTTCCCGCCCACTGACCTTCGCCCTCCTCTCTGGTCTCTGGAGAAACCTCTGTGGCGGTTGTTGCCATTGGGACCCCTTGGGTCAGGAGCAAGTAGCTGACCTTGTCCTACCTGGGTCCCGGCGGCCAAGCTGGGGGTCTGAGCTGCCCATCCCAGGGCGGCATGGTGCTAGGCTGGCTGCACAGGCTCCACCCCCGTGCCAAAAATACCGCGTCCCTGTGGTCACACGTGACTTGTGCCAGCCATCAGGGTCCAGGCCACAAATAGATGGCATTTGAGGGCCCTCCAGCTACAGTACGTGAGAACGACTTCCTGGCACGGAGCCGGGCCGAGGTGAGGTCAGACACAGGCCGGACGACGCTGACCCGCAGGCAGCACCGCTCAGTTCCCGTGCTTCCGCCACCCACAGTGAAACCTCAGACCTGCCCTCCCTGCCACCCCTGGAATGTTCCTGGCCTGCTTTTGAGATGGCCTCTGTGTCCTGGCCAGGGCTTGTGCCTCCCTGTCCTGACCTCCGGGGCTCATGTGAAGGTGAGTGGCCTGTGTAGCCACACAGCCAGGGAGCGTCAGGGTCAGGTGTCCCCATGCCCAGCTCTGCTCAGCTGCACCCTCCAGGCTGTCCTGACCTTGGGGTTCACGGTGCCCATTCCCAGGCCGGTTCCGAGCCAGGGGACAAGAAGACAGGGCAAGAGATCCGACAATAAACATCCAATCTAACAGGCAGATGAGCTCAGCTCCCACGGCAGCTCTCCCGAGAAGGAAGTAGGGAGAGGGGTGGCTGGGGGGGCCAGGGATCTCTCTAAGGTGGGGTTTGGACCCAGAAGTTCTTGGGAGTCCAGGGCACAGGACTAGGAGACTGGGGCCTGCACTGTGAGGGGTGGCAGCGAGAGCTGGGCGTGCGGAAAGTGCCGCCTGGTGCCACACGATGCTTTTCCAGACAGTAGCTACCACAAGGCCGCAGGACACGGCGTCCCGCCACCCAGGGCCAGCCTGACCTGAGCTTTCACAAGTGGAATCGCACCCTGCATCCCTTTCTGCGTCTGCGTCCTCGGGTCCACGCTGCGCTCGGGAGACAGCCGCCGTGCGGACGAGGCCATCCTGCGTGAATGCCGCACGCGGCTGTGCCGTTTCCTGTGGGTGGTGATGTGGGTAATTTCCAGTTTGCAGCTACCACACGCGGTGTGGCCGTGAATGTCTGGAAACGCTCCTTTCAGCAAACCTCTCGCATTTCCAGGACGCGTCGGGTCAGCGTCAGAAGGTGCCGCCCCGTTCGCCAGGCGAGGCTGGAGTTGTGCAGGAGCTGCACGTCTGCTTCTGGGCGGCGCCTCTCGGCTCTGGCCGCCTCCCTGTGCCTCCTCCTTTGGACGAGCTCTTCATTGAACTCTTGTACTGGGGAATCTTCTCCCTCTCTGCCTCCACTTTCCACCCTCTTAACGGTACCTTTGTTTGCTTGTTTGTTTGAGACGGAGTTTCACTCTTGTTGCCCAGGCTGATGTGAAATGGCAAAATCTCAGCTCACTGCAACCTCCGCCTCCCAGGTGCAAGAGATTCTCCTGCCTCAGCCTCCTGAGTAGCTGGGATTACAGACAGGCGCCACCACACCCGGCTAATTTTGTGTTTCTAGTAGAGACGGGGTTTCTCCGTGTTTCCCAGGCTGCTCTCAAACTCCTGACCTCAGGTGATCCGCCCACTTCGGCCTCCCAAAGTGCTGGGATTACAGGTGTGGGCCACCAC
>NW_012107275.1:163538-166789 GCF_000951045.1 Mandrillus leucophaeus
GTATTTATTTATTTACTGTCTGAGATGGAGTCCCACGCTGTCGCCCAGGCTGGAGTGTAGTGGCTCCATCTCGGCTCACTGCAGCCTCCGCCTCCCAGGTTCAAGTGATTCCCCTGCCTCAGCCTCTCAAGTAGCTGGGACTACAGGCGCCCGCCACCATGTCAGGAGAATTTTTGTATTTTTAGTAGAGATGGGGTTTTGCCATGTTAGCCAGGCCGGTCTCAAACTCCTGACCTCAATGACCTGCCCGTCTTGGCCCCCCAAAGTGCTGGATGACAGGCATGAGCCACCACGCCCGGCCCACTTCAACTATTTAAAGTGTGCAGTTTGCTAGGTTTGGACACGTATACCCCTGGGAGCCCCCACAAACATCTCCGACACTCCCAAATGTTCCTTCGGCCCCTTGGTGATTCTTTCCCTCCCCACACTCAGGCAACCACGAATCTGCTGTTCCGGCATAGTAAGTCGCGCTGGCTAGAATCATCCACTGGGCCCTCCTTTGTACAGGACAGAAGAGTAGGACACGCCTGTCCTCGGTGACAGCGTTTCTTAGACGCTCACCCACACTGTGGTGTATGCTCATTGTTACTTTTTATAAAAAGTGTTCCGTTGTTGGATACACTGCAATTTCTGTATCCATTCCTCTGTTGAAGGACATTTGGATTATTTCTAGTTTGGGGCTCTCACAGGTCAAACTGCCATGAACATTTGTGTACAATTGTTCGCAGTGTGAAAGGAAAGTGAATCTTGGGATCCCCCAAATCACTGAGCCAAACGGAAGAGTCAAGCTGGCAACTGCTTAGGGCCAACCAGCCTTCTGTTCTAGTCTTTAAAAAGACAGCTAAGATTTTAAAAAATAAAAAACTGCCTAACTCCCTCAGGATGTGTTCACAGGGAAATTCCCTGCAGACACAGGAGGGACAGAATTCCAAGCCATTCCTCTGCTCTGCTCACTGAGATCAATGAACATCCCACGGCTTTCTTTGGAAAGGCTAATCAGACACAAAAGAATGCGACCCTTTGTTTTACCACCTGTGACCTGGAAGCCGTCTCCCCTCTTCAAATTGTCTCGCCTCTTGGGACTGAACCAATATACATCCTACACATATTACTCGCATATTATTGAAGTCTGGTGTCTTCCTGAAATGTAGAAAACCCGGCCGTACCCCAGCCACCCCGGGCACGTGTCGTCAGGACCTCCTGAGGCTGTGTCATGGGCACGTCCTTAACCTTGGCAAAATCAACTTTCTTTTTTCTTTTTTTTGTGACAGATTCTCCCTCTGTCGCCCAGGTTGAAGTGCAGTGGTGCGATCTCGGCTCATTGCAAGCTCCACCTCCCAGGTTCACGCCATTCTCCTGCCTCAGCCTCCCGAATAGCTGGGACTAGACGCCCGCCACCGCGCCCAGCTAATTTATTCTGTATTTTTAGTAGAGACGGAGTTTCACTGTGTTAGCCAGGATGGTCTCGATCTCCTGACCTCGTGATCCACCCACTTTGGCCTCCCAAAGTGCTGGAATTACAGGCGTGAGCCACCGCGCCTGGCCGGCAAAACCAACTTTCCGAATGGAGTCAGACCTGTCTCAGATACGTGGGGGTGGCAGTGTAGACACAGCTTTCCTTTCTCTTGAGTACATACTCAGAATTGGAGTGGCTGGGTCATGTGATAGGTATATATTTAACTTTGAGAAACTGCCAAACCATCTTCCAGTGTGGTTGTAGAATTATTTATTCCCACTAGAGGTTCCAGGCTCCGTGTCCTCGCCCACTCTCAGTGCGGAAAGCTTTGTAATTCAGTCATTCCAGAAGGCGCTCATTCTGGTTTTAATTTGCATTTCCCTAACAGTGAATAACACCGGGCATCTTCTCACGTGTGCATTTGTTATCCATATATCTTCTTTGGTAAAAAGATTGATCAGATATTTTGTCCGTTTTATTTTATTTGAGACAAAGTCTCACTCTGTTGCCCAGGCTGGAGTAAAGTGATGAGATCTTGGCTCATTGCAACTTCCACCCCCCGGGTTCAAGCGATTCTCCCACCTCAGCCTCCCGAGTAGCTGGGATTACAGGTGCCTGACACCACACCTGGCTAAATTTTGTATTTTTAGTAGGGACGGGGTTTCACCATATTGACCAGGTTGGTCTCAAACTCCTGACCTCAAGTGATCTGCCTGCCTTGGCCTCCCAAAGTGCTGGGATTACAGGTGTGAGCCACTGTGGCTAGCCTATTTTGTCCATTTTAAAAGTTAGGTTGTGGCCTGGTGCTGTGGCTCACACCTGTAATTCTAGCACTTTGGGAGGCTGAGGCAGGTGGATTGCTTGAGGCCAGGAGTTTGAGACCTGCCAGGGCAACATGGCAAAACCCTGTCTCTACAAAAAATTAAATTAGAAATAAAAATCAGGTTGTTTTTTCTTATTTTTGAGTTTGCAGAATTCTTTTTTTTTTTTTTTTTTTTTTTTTTTTTTTGAGAGTTTCACTCTTGTTGCCCAAGCTGGGGTGTAGTGGCACAATCTCAGCTCACTGCAACCTCTGCCTCCCAGGTTCAAGCAGTTCTCCTGCCTCAGCCCCCTGAGTAACTGGGATTACAGGCACGTGCCATCACGCCCTCCCACTAAGTTTTTTGCGTTTTTAGTAGAAATGGGATTTCGCCATATTAGCCAGGCTGGTCTCAAACTCCTGACCTGAGGTGATCCACCCATCTTGGTCTCCCAAAGTGCTGGGAGTAGAGGTATGAGCCACCGCACCCAGCCCGGAGTTCTTTATATATTCTGCATTTAAGTATTTTATCAGATATGTGATTTATTTTCTTCCAGCCTGTGGTTTGTCTTTTTTTGAGATGGCGTCTCGCTCTGTCACCCAGGCTGGAGTACAATGGCGTGATCTCAGCTCACTGCAACCTCCGCCTCCCGGGTTCAAGTGATTCTCCTGCCTCAGCCTTCTGAGTAGCTAAGACTATAGGCACCCACCACCACACCCGGATAATTTTTGTATTTTCAGTAGAGACAGAGTTTCGCCCTGTTGGCCAGGCTGGTCTTAAATTCCTGACCTCAGGTGATCCACCCACCTCAGCCTCCCAAAGTGCTGGGATTATAGGCAAGAGCCACTGTGCCCAGCCTTTTCATTTTTTTAGCATTGTCTTTTGAAAAACAGTTCATGCTTAACAACGAGGATACATAAAATTTTTTTAAAAAAGAAAAAGAGGGCCGGGCGTGGTGGCTCAAGCCTGTAATCCCAGCACTTTGGGAGGCCGAG
>NW_012107275.1:168728-171517 GCF_000951045.1 Mandrillus leucophaeus
CCTCCCACAGTGCTGGGATTACAGGCATCAGCCACCACGCCTGGTCTATTCCTTCATTTAAAAAAAAAAACTTCATTGTGTTGCCTTTCACGCTCGGCTCTGCCACACACCTGGCGTTGACTTTTGTGGACGGTGGGAGGTGGGGGGCACGGGGCTCCTCTCTGTCTTCACATGGACGCCCAGCTGATCCAGCACCACATCCTGGGTGGGCATCCAGGCCCACGTGGACCATCACGAGATGAGAAGGCTTTGGGGCTTGGGACAGGAAAGGCAGGGAGGCCCATGGCAAGGCAGGGAGCTGTGGGAGGAGATCTAGGGCTGCGGAGGGAAGGGCCCTACCCTGAGGCCTTTTCACACCAGCTATCAGTGGAGCTGGCCTGAGGCTTCAGCCGGAAGCCCTTCTCTGCGCTCCAGCCCAGTCGTGAACCTTCCTGGTGGGAGCGGCAGGGGGATGGCGGCTGTAGGATGAGGAATAGCCAGGGCCCCCCTGCACTTCAGGCAGCAGCACCCCTCAGGCCGGGGAGGAAGAAGAACCCAGGTCTATGGTGGAGGCAGAGAGGAGCCCCCGGGCCTGCCCGGCCGAGTCCCCTGGGAGGACGGGGCATGCTGTGCCCCCAGCGGCCACCAGAGGGCACCAGGCCCCCACTGCGCAGGGACGGGGTTGGCTCTGCGGCTCCTGCCCTGGTCAGGGGGTCCCGGGCCCTGCCCCTCGTCTGGGCGGGCAGGGGGCGAGAAGGGCGCCTCTTGGGGGATTACTAGGCTCCCCCTCCTGAAGCCACGTAGCCCTGGTGGAAGCCCTGGACCCTGCGGCAGTCAGGGAGCGAGACCGGGTTTCACTGTGTCGCCCAGGCTGGAGTGCAGCGGCGCCATCCCAGCTCCCTGCAGCCTCGACCTCCCAGGCTCGAGTGATCCTCCCACCTCAGCCTTCCGAGTAGCTGGGACCACAGGCCCCATCGCCAAGCCCGGCCTCCTTTTCAGTTTTTATAGCTTTATTGAAGTATAATTAACACGTAATACACTTCAAGTATTTATTTATTTACTGTCTGAGATGGAGTCCCACGCTGTCGCCCAGGCTGGAGTGTAGTGGCTCCATCTCGGCTCACTGCAGCCTCCGCCTCCCAGGTTCCAGTGATTCCCCTGCCTCAGCCTCTCAAGTAGCTGGGACTACAGGCGCCCGCCACCATGTCAGGAGAATTTTTGTATTTTTAGTAGAGATGGGGTTTTGCCATGTTAGCCAGGCCGGTCTCAAACTCCTGACCTCAATGACCTGCCCGTCTTGGCCCCCCAAAGTGCTGGATGACAGGCATGAGCCACCACGCCCGGCCCACTTCAACTATTTAAAGTGTGCAGTTTGCTAGGTTTGGACACGTATACCCCTGGGAGCCCCCACAAACATCTCCGACACTCCCAAATGTTCCTTCGGCCCCTTGGTGATTCTTTCCCTCCCCACACTCAGGCAACCACGAATCTGCTGTTCCGGCATAGTAAGTCGCGCTGGCTAGAATCATCCACTGGGCCCTCCTTTGTACAGGACAGAAGAGTAGGACACGCCTGTCCTCGGTGACAGCGTTTCTTAGACGCTCACCCACACTGTGGTGTATGCTCATTGTTACTTTTTATAAAAAGTGTTCCGTTGTTGGATACACTGCAATTTCTGTATCCATTCCTCTGTTGAAGGACATTTGGATTATTTCTAGTTTGGGGCTCTCACAGGTCAAACTGCCATGAACATTTGTGTACAATTGTTCGCAGTGTGAAAGGAAAGTGAATCTTGGGATCCCCCAAATCACTGAGCCAAACGGAAGAGTCAAGCTGGCAACTGCTTAGGGCCAACCAGCCTTCTGTTCTAGTCTTTAAAAAGACAGCTAAGATTTTAAAAAATAAAAAACTGCCTAACTCCCTCAGGATGTGTTCACAGGGAAATTCCCTGCAGACACAGGAGGGACAGAATTCCAAGCCATTCCTCTGCTCTGCTCACTGAGATCAATGAACATCCCACGGCTTTCTTTGGAAAGGCTAATCAGACACAAAAGAATGCGACCCTTTGTTTTACCACCTGTGACCTGGAAGCCGTCTCCCCTCTTCAAATTGTCTCGCCTCTTGGGACTGAACCAATATACATCCTACACATATTACTCGCATATTATTGAAGTCTGGTGTCTTCCTGAAATGTAGAAAACCCGGCCGTACCCCAGCCACCCCGGGCACGTGTCGTCAGGACCTCCTGAGGCTGTGTCATGGGCACGTCCTTAACCTTGGCAAAATCAACTTTCTTTTTTCTTTTTTTTGTGACAGATTCTCCCTCTGTCGCCCAGGTTGAAGTGCAGTGGTGCGATCTCGGCTCATTGCAAGCTCCACCTCCCAGGTTCACGCCATTCTCCTGCCTCAGCCTCCCGAATAGCTGGGACTAGACGCCCGCCACCGCGCCCAGCTAATTTATTCTGTATTTTTAGTAGAGACGGAGTTTCACTGTGTTAGCCAGGATGGTCTCGATCTCCTGACCTCGTGATCCACCCACTTTAGCCTCCCAAAGTGCTGGAATTACAGGCGTGAGCCACCGCGCCTGGCCGGCAAAACCAACTTTCCGAATGGAGTCAGACCTGTCTCAGATACGTGGGGGTGGCAGTGTAGACACAGCTTTCCTTTCTCTTGAGTACATACTCAGAATTGGAGTGGCTGGGTCATGTGATAGGTATATATTTAACTTTGAGAAACTGCCAAACCATCTTCCAGTGTGGTTGTAGAATTATTTATTCCCACTAGAGGTTCCAGGCTCCGTGTCCTCGCCC
>NW_012107275.1:173362-174986 GCF_000951045.1 Mandrillus leucophaeus
GTGTCCATCATCTGGGAGGGTCCCTGTGTCCGTCATCTGGGGAGGTTCCCTGTGTCCATCATCTGGGGAGGGTCCCTGTGTGCATCATCTGGGAGGGTCCTGTGTCCATCATCTGGGGAGGTTCCCCGTGTCCACCATCTGGGGAGGGTCCCCGTGTCCACCATCTGGGAGGGTCCCCGTGTCCATCATCTGGGGAGGGTCCTGTGTCCATCATCTGGGAGGGTCCCTGTGTCCATCTGGGGAGGGTCCCCTTTGTCTATCTATCATCTGGGAAGCGTCCTTGCCTGAGTGCCAGGAAGGGGGACACCCTCACTGTAACATCAGCTGCGACCCTTCGTGCTTTCATCGCTGCCCCCACATGGAGAAGGCATTTGCCCCAAGGATTTTGTGAAGCAGTGAAAGCCTTCTGCCTGCAGCCTGCTTGGTATCAGCAAGCCCCTGGCTTAGTCAGGAAAAATCCAGCCGAAATCCCGCATGGTAGATTCATCGGCTGCTTCCTGGAGTGCTGCTGTCACCCCTTCCCCAACAAACCAGCTTCCTGGGGACATGCTGATGGAGCTTCCTCTTTTCCTAAAGCCAAACTGGAGAAACAGAAGGCGCATGGGCACACAACATGATGTCCTGGCCCCCAGGCGTCTCTGCCGACAGCTCGTGCTGCCTCCCCGTGCATGTGAAGGAGGAAGTTTGGCCACAGCCAGCAGAGCATCCCTGACCCAGGCTGGGAGGGACAAGACCAAGGGTGCCACTGGGCCTGGGGCTTAAGAGGCCGTGGTTGGGGGCATTGGCAGCTAGAGGGAACCATGCTGGAGCGCAGCCAGCCCTGCCATCTGGTGTGTTTGGCACAAGCCACGGTCAGTGATACGGTCTGGATCTGTGTCCCCACCCAAATCTCATGCTGAACTGTAATCCCCAGTGTTGGAGGTGGGGCCTGGGGGGAGGTATGGACTATGGGGCGGGTTTCTCGTGAATGGTTTAACACCACCCCCTGTGGTACAATCCTTGGGTTAGTACATGAGCTCACAGGAGATCTGGTGTTTAAAAGTGGGTGGCACCCACCCCCCATCCCCTGTCGCTCCTGCTCTGGCCATGTGACCTGCTTGCTCCCGCTTCTCTTTCTGCCAGGATTGGAAGTCTCCTGGGGCCTCCCCCAAGGCTGAGCAGGGCTGGACATGGCAGCTCACGCCTGTAATCCCAACACTTTGGGAGGCCGAGGTGAGTGGATTGCTTGAGGTCAGGAGTTCAAGACCAGCCTAAACAACAAGGTGAAACCCCATCTCGACTAAAAATGCAAAAATTAGCCTGGTGTGGTGGTGCATGCCTGTAATCCCAGCTACTTGGGAGGCTGAGGCAAGAGAATCGCTTGAACCCAGGAGGCAGAGGTTGTGGTGAGCTGAAATCATGCCACTGCACTCCAGCCTGTGTAACAGAGCAAGACCGTCTCAAAAAAAAAAAAAGCTGAGCAGGTGCCAGCACCATGCTACCTGTGCAGTCTGTAGAAGCACAAGCCAATTAAGCCTCTTTTCTGTCCCCCAGGTCTTTTCTGTCCCACCTCGCCCAGCTAATTTTTGTATTTTTAGTAGAGACGGGGTCTCACCATGGTGGCCAGGCTGGTCTTGAATTCCTG
>NW_012107275.1:179786-180908 GCF_000951045.1 Mandrillus leucophaeus
TTTCTGGAGTTTGGGGTTGATTGTTTCTGGAGTTCGGGCTTGATTGTTTTCTGGAGTTTGGAGTTGATTGTTTTCTGGAGTTTGGGGTTGATTGTTTCTGGAGTTCGGGGTTGATTGTTTTTGGAATTCTGGGTAATTTTCTTGTCAATATATATTTTGCCAATGTTTCCTCCCATATGTGATGTCTTTTCACTTTTTGATAATGCCATTTGAAACATAAGTTTTAAATTTTGATGATGTCTAATTTATCTATATTTTTCTTTGGTCACTTATGCTTCTGGTATCTGTTTTAGTCTATTTTGTGCTGCCCTAATAGGATATCTGAGACTGGGTAATTTATGATGAACAGAAATTTATTTCTCACAGTTCTGGAGGCTGGGAAATCCGGATGAAGGGGTTGGCGTCTGATGAGGTCCTTCCTGCTGTGTCATTCCTGGCAAAGGGCAAAGAAGACAGAGAGGGAGAAGAGGAGGGGCTGGACCCCCCTTCCCTGAGGAACCCACTCCCACGATAACCATTCATCTCTTCGTGAGGGCAGAGCCTCCATAACCTAAACCCCTCTTAAAGGCCTCACCTCCCAACACTTCCACATGGGGGATCAAGCTCCCAGCACGAGCTTCTGGGGACACCAAACCACTGCAGTGTCCCATGAGCTTCTGGGGACACCAAACCACTGCAGTGTCCCACCTAAGAATGTTTTTGCCCAAGGTCTTTCCAAACCCAAGATCATGACAATTTACTGCTATATTTTCTTCTAAAAGATTTATAGTTTTAACTTATGTCTGTCATCCATTCTGTTTTTTTTTTATTTTTTATTTTTTTTTTGAGATTGAGTCTCGTCTCCCAGGCTGTCTCCCAGGCTGGAGTGAAGTGGTGTGAACTTGGCTCACTGCACCTTCCACCTCCTGGGTTCAAGCGATTCTCCTGCCTCACCCTTCCGAGTAGCTGGGATTGCAGCTACCTGCCACCACGCCCGGCTAACCTTTTGTATATTTAGTAGAGATAGGCTTCACCATGTTGACCAGACTGGTCTCAAACTCCTGACCTCAAGTGATCTGCCCGCCTCAGCCTCCCAAAGTGCTGGGATTACAGGCATGAGCCACTGCACCCGGCCCTTTTTTT
>NW_012107275.1:185308-186533 GCF_000951045.1 Mandrillus leucophaeus
TTTTTTTTTTTTTTTTTTTTTTTTTGGAGATGGAGTTTCATTCTTATTGCCCAGGCTGGAGTGCAATGGCACGACCTCAGCTCACTACAGCCTCCACCTCCTGGGTTCAAGTGATTCTCCTGCCTCAGCCTCCCGAGTAGCTGGGATTACAGGCATACGCCACCACACCTGGCTAATTTTATATTTTTAGTAGAGCTGGGGCTTCTCCATGTTGGCCAGGCTGGTCTCAAACTCCTGACCTCAGGTGATCCGCCTGCCTCAGCCTCCCAAAGTGCTGGGATTACAGGCGTGAGCCACTGCACCCGGCCTCTTTTATTTCATTTTCTTTCCCAATTGCTTTGGCAAGAACTTCCTAGAATGTCGAAAGTAAGAGGCAGGAGTGGGCACTGTTGCTTTATCACGGCATTTTATTGATGTGATTATGACACTCTGGGAGTCTCCATCCAGGTTCTTGTGCTGAGAGGCTCCTTGGACTGCTGGGTTTATGGTTCTCATCAAGCTCGGAATAACTCCAGCCATTATTTCTTCAGCTATTTTACCTTCTTCCCCTCTTCTAGGACCAACTCCAATTACACGTATGTGAGGCCACTCAGCGTTGTCTCACAGCTCACCATTCTATTTCTCTGTTTTGTAAAATGTTTTATTTTAAATAGTTTTTATTGTTACAGTTTCAAGTTGACTACTGTTTTCCTTTCCAGTGTCTAACCTGTTGGGACTTCCACCCAGTGAACTTCTCAAATCACACGTCACAATTTTCATCTCTAGAAGTTCCCCATTGGGATTTTCGTACCTTCAAAGTCCCTAACACATTCGATATTTCCTCTAGCTTCCACTTTTCTAGTTGGTTTCTGTTTTTGTTTAGAGATGAGATCTCACTTTGTGGCCCCGGCTGGCCTTGGCATCTTGAGTAGCTGGGACTACAGGCTCGCAACCACACCTGGAATAGCTTCTTGATTATCTGGAGTAAGTTGTAGCAGGCGCTTTCATATCCTGGTCTATGAATTCTATCATCTATAACATTGCTGGGATCCTCCTGTCCATGTGCGAAGGGTCATGTGTCCGTCATCTGGGAGGGTCCCTGTGTCCATCATCTGGGGAGGTTCCCCGTGTCCATCATCTGGGAGGGTCCTGTGTCCATCATCTGGGGAGGTTCCCCGTGTCCACCATCTGGGAGGGTCCTGTGTCCATCATCTGGGGAGGTTCCCCGTGTCCACCATCTGGGAGG
>NW_012107275.1:188935-192373 GCF_000951045.1 Mandrillus leucophaeus
GTCTCGGCCTCCCAAAGTGCTGGGATTACAGGCTTGAGCCACCGCGCCCGGCCAGTCAACTGATTTTTCAACACGGGTGCCAAGACAATTCAATGGAGGAAAGAATCATCTTTAACAATCACACCACTGCACTCCAGCCTGGGCAACAGAGTGAGACTCCATCTGAAAAAAAAAAAAGCAACAGAAAAATAGAAGAATGGTGAGCTGTGGGACAAGTTCAGCTGGTATACATGTACCTGGAGTCAGTCCCAGAAGAGAGCTGCCCCAGCTCCGCCTGTCCCTACCCCCAGGGTCCCCCATACCCGTTGCCCTGTCCAGGTCAGAGCGAGCCCAGTGGCTCAGATGCCACCGCCTTCCTCTGCCCACCAGTTTCCTCTCTCCACGCTCTATGCTGAGCTTATAGGCTGACTGTGAGTCCGTTCTCACACTGCCATAAAGAAACGCCTGAGAGTGGGCCGGGCGCGGTGGCTCAAGCTTGTAATCCCAGCACTTTGGGAGGCCAAGACAGGCAGATCACTTGAGGTCAGGAGTTCGAGACCAGCCTAGTCAACAAGGTGAAACCCCATCTCTACTAAAAATACAAAATTAGCCAGGCGTGATAGTGGGTGCCTGGAATCCCAGCTATTAGGGAAGCTGAGGCACAAGAATGGCTTGAACCCAGGAGGCAGAGGTTGCAGTGAGCCGAGATCGCGCCACTGTACTCCAGCCTGGGTGACAGAGACTCTGTCTAAACAAAACAAAACAAAACCCAACCTAACAAAAAAACCTTACTGCAAAGCTACCGTCATCAAGAAGACAGTGTGACTGATAATAGAACAAGGATAGATGTATTGATCGGTGGAATAGAACTGAGGGTTCAGAAATAGGTCTTCACATTTACAGTCAACTGATTCTCTTTCTGAGACAGGGTCTCACTCTCAGCCCATCACCTTGGCAGGACCCCACTGACCCTGCAGACCACTGGACCCTCAGGACACTGAGGTGTGAATGCCAGGAGGGGCCGGTGGGACATCAGGGAGGCTGCCACCCCAGGCCCCTTGCCCTGGCTGCGTCCGAGGTGGGTACAGCCCCGGGGTTCCAGGGGGCAGTGGGGCAGCAGCCAGGCATGCTGAGGAGACAGTCCTGGAGCCAGGGGAGCCAGAGGAGGCTGGGACCCAGGTGAACACAGGGACCCGGGAGGGCGAGTTCAGCCTCACCTCTCACAAGCCCGGGCTCCAGGCAGCCCCAGTCCCACCCCCATCCCTAACTTCCCAGCGCCTGGAGTTCACGGGCCTGGCCTAGACTTCTGTCAACACAGGGACTGAGGTTCTCCAGATTTCAAAAGCCTGTTATCTGCAGTTGTGTTGCCCAGATCCCCCCACAACAGACAAGCCCAGACACCACAGAGGCAAAGGAATTCAGCAAACATTTATTGACCCTCGGTCTTCATCAAGGAGGCAGTGGGAGATGAACTGGAAGTGACCAGGGGTCACCAGCCACACCCGCTCCACCGAGAAGATGACTTTCATCTATTATTCAGCAAAAAACCAAAAGCCAAGATAAAAATCGCTGGGGAGGGTCAGGGGTGGGGAACTGGGCCAGATCCCAGCTGCGCAGCGGCCACCACCTGAGGCGGGGAGGGGCAGGAAACATCTGGACGGTGGGGAAGACAGAAAGGACTTCTGCGTGAGGGGGCACCCCCCGTCTGGGGCCACAGGACGCAGGTTGTGGCGGGCGTCCTGGCTGGGTGTAGGCAGAGGCTGGCTCCCGGAGGCCATGGCGGGGGGCTCTGAGAAGGGGGCAGCCTGAGGGGTAGCCCAGGACGGCCCCTATGTTGCCCGTCCAGTCCGGCCCCTCAGGCTGTGTTTCCTGAGACCTCCTTAGTCTAACCCAAACCTCCCAGCTCTGTCATTCAAATGGACGGATTAGGGCCCTGTGGGTCCATTTCTGTGTTTTGGGTGCTGAGGACAGAGCTTCCGGACATACGGCCCTCGCCCTCTGGAGCCCCGTCCAGCTGGGCCCGGATGATACACCACCAAGCCTGCGGCAGATGGGACAGGTTAGGAGGAAAGTCGGGGGAGAAGCCGGGGCCGGGTGGTGCGGAGCACAGAGGGACCCAGAGTGCGAAGGGCCTGCCCACTGATTCCCCCAGAGCCGGAGTGGTCCCTGGGCAGCTACGAAGGGCCCTTTAGCCACAGTGGAGAGGGCATTCGAGGCCAGGGCCTGCTGGAGAGATGTCCTGCCCTCTTAGGACCCACAGCCTGGGTGACTTTGCAGGGTGCCCCAACTGCCCCTGAGCTCCTCCCTGCACTCCCAGCTTCGCTGCCCCAGGCCCTCCCCCTCCCTTTCTGCACTGATGCCTTCTCTGAGCAGCTCCCCTCCCCTGGCCACGCTGAGCTTCCACCTGCCCCCAAGAAGACGGTCCCTTCCCCTTGCTGAGGAGGCCTCCCTCACAGGGTCTGAAGCTCCCGAGGAGAAGGGCTACTTTGAGGCTCCCCTGGGACTAGGACCCCCGGGGTAGGACTGCTGGTGGGACCAAGGGTGCGGCCCCCAGCCCAACGCTGCCTCCGCCCAGGGTCACTGGCCTGGCCCTCAGAGCTCAGGGAGGGGGCAGGGCAGCCAGGGGCCAGGGGTGGCCAGACTGCGAGGCTCCTGCAAGCTGCGCACGGCTGTGTCCTGGAGGGCCCAGGGGGCACCTGATGGAGGCACAGACTGGAGCCTTGGAGGGCCAGCGCTGGTGGGACGGCTCACTCGCCTCCCGTGGGCCCCGGTGAACTCGGCCCCAGTTGGGAAATGGCCCTTGGCGCGGCTCAGAGGGACCCTCTGCCTCGGCTGAGTGCCTGGAACTGCGCCGAGCCCCCCCGAACACAGGACCCGGGATGGCGACCGCCTTGGTGGTTCAGGGTACGTCCGGCGCTGCCTGGTTAACTCGGTGGTCCACAGCGGCACGTGCTCAGGGCTATGAGGGAGGAGCCCCCAGTCCTCTCCCACTGGGGAGGCGGAACCTCCCTTACCGGGGCTGGGCCCACGCCCTCGTGAGCGACGTCCTCGGCCCCCGCACTCAGTGTCCGCAGCCCAGCTCGGACCCGCGCGCGCTCCGGTCGGGCCCTCCCCGCACAGACACCCGGGGGAGGGGTCCGCGGTGGGCACGGGCAGCTGTGCACCTAACAGGAGAACCCCGCGCGGGTCTTCAGGGCCAAGGGCGGCCGCCCTCACCCCAGCGCGGCCCCGGACCGCAGCCTCCGCCTTCCGCGGTCCGGGGACCGGGAGGCCGAAAAGGGGCCTCTAGAAAGTAACTTGCCTGGCGATGCTGCGCGACCGCCTTCCAGCACCGGGAAGGTTCTGGGCACTCAGGGACATTCAGCTTCCCATCCGGGCCTCCGGGGGGAACCCTCACAACCGCCACGGCAGAGCGAGGCAAACCCCACGCGAGGGCAGAGGGCGCGTGCGCGGGCGGGG
>NW_012107275.1:194393-195243 GCF_000951045.1 Mandrillus leucophaeus
CACGAGGAGCAGGACGTGCGCGTGACGCGAGCGAGCTGGTGACGTCACCGGGCCCCGGGGCGGTGACGCAAGCCTGCTGGGATGATGTCATGGGGCCCTGGTCGCCACCTGCTTCCGGGTGTCCCTCTGGCGAACTCGGCAGCAGCAAAGTGGGGTTCACGGAAAATGAGGGGTCACTGTTAATGTGTGTAACTGCAGAGGGGCAGGTTCCGTAAAACAGGGCTGTGGCTATCTTCGTGTTCGCTGTTTTTATTTCCAACGCCCCTGCGGGGTACGCTGGTCCTTTCGGCACTCGGGGTCCCCGGCGGCCTGGCGCGTCCGTGCACCTGAGGCTTCCTGAGCCCCCTGGAGAGCCGGGCCTGGGCCCGGGTGTGGGGACCCTCCCGGGCTTTTAATCCGGGCAGGAGGCCGATGGCAGACTCCGCAGTCACGCGGTTGTAGGAGAACCGAATCGGGTGGGTGGCCTGGGGGGAGAAAAGCCCTTTCCACCGGGTAGTCCCAAAGGCTTCGGCGGGGTGGGGGGGTCCTCACGGGCAAAGCCTCAAGGGAGGGCGTGGCATTCCCAGGGTGCGAAGGGGCGCAGGGTCGAGGGAAGCGGGGAGGGACAGCTGGAGCAGCGGGAACCGGGAGCTTCTGGCCGGGAAGGGGTCGGGGAACCTTTTGGGGAGCTTTGCTGAGCCAGGGAGTCGGCTGATTGGCAGGTTCGTCCCTGCCGGGGCACCTGGACCCGGGGTTTCGGTCCGGAAGCCTCCCCTCCCCTCGGACCCCACGTCTAATCTGGCCCCAAGCAAAGTCCTGCGGCCCACGCGGGGAGGTCCCGTCTTCGGCGCTGACCCTGGCCCTCCGCGGT
>NW_012107275.1:196388-202707 GCF_000951045.1 Mandrillus leucophaeus
CTGTAAAAGGGGCTTTTTGTTGGTTTTTTTTTTTTGAGATGGAGTTTCCCTCTTGTTGCTCAGGCTGGAGTGCAGTGGCGCAATCTCGGCTCACCACAGCACTGCCTCCCGGATTCAAGCAATTCTCCTGCCTCAGCCTCTGGAGTAGCTGGGATTACAGGCATGTGCCGCCACACCCGGCTAATTTTTGTATTTTTAGTAGAGATGTGGTTTCTCCATGTTGGTCAAGCTGGTCTCAAACTCCCCAACTCAGGTGATCCACCCGCCTCAGCTTCCCAAAGTGCTGGCATTACAGGTGTGAGCCACCGCGCCTGGCCAGGAGATTCTACTTTTAAAGCCACTGATGGTGTCCAACTCATAGTGAGCACTGGTGCCCATCTGCCAGGGTTCCTGCCCCCGGGCAGCAGGCGGGATCCTCGCTGAGCAGAGGCAGGAGGGGCCACCTGCACTTGCCTCTGCTCTGCTGGAAAGGAAGAGACCCCCGCCCCCGCCAGGGAGCCCACTTCAGGGTCTCCGGGGCCTGTGTTCCTCCCACCATCTTGGCCACAGGACAGCTCCCGTTTGTGTGTCTGTCTCTCGGGGTCTGTGCCCTTGGCCTGTGACGGTCCCCTCCCTGCCTCTCGAATCTGGCCTTGATTTGTGGTAGGGGCCTCAGGGTTCCTGAGGACCTTGGGGTTCCCTTGCTCCGAGTGTGGGGGTGGACCCTGGGCTGCAGCAGGGGATGGTGACTCCCGGGGTTGGAGGCAGGTTGCGTTTTTCAGAGATAGCCGTGACAGTATCTCCCATCCCCGTACCTTGAAATGCCTTCTACGTGAGACTCTGTGACAGCCTCAGCCAGGAAGAATGGGGAGTTCGGCGAGACATGACTTCTGAGGCTGACTTGGAAGACGCCACGTGGACCTCGCTGTCCTGGGACAGTCACTCTTGGAACCCAGCTGCGGTGCTGGGAGGGAGCCCACCCTGGCCTCAAGGAGAGGCCCGGTGGAGGAACCAGCATTGGATTCCAGACTCCTGAGCAGCTTCCAGCCGAGGTCGCAGCATGCCCTGTTCCAAGACCACCTGCGTACAGTAGGGTGGTTGCTGAGCATGCTGTTTTGGGGTCATCTGTGGTGCGGCACTCAGGACTGGAATAGTGGAGGTGGGCCGGGGCCCTGACCCAGGGAGAGTGACCCTTCCCTCCTCACCCCTGCTCCCTCCCTCGAGGATCCCTTCCTCTCTCCCACAGAGGCAGAGGCTCAGCGGGTTCTCCACCCCCCTCCCCATCTAACAGGTGCTTCTTGGGAGCCGCTGAAATCCAGCCAGCCTCCTGGCCCTGAGTGGGTCAAGCTCCAAATGGCGAGTGGCCCCGGGGCGTCTGCATGGCCCCGTGTTAGCTAAGGGGGGTGACTGATGAGGACATTCACACGTCAGTGGGGAGCCTGTGGGGAAAACCAGGGTGTCTTCCAGGCTGGACCTGTGGGGCCTCAGCCTCATGGGGGGGTCTCCTCACATCAGGCCACTGTGGCCACACTCCATGACCCCAGCCAGTGTCCCCAAAGGGCCTACGAGGTGCTGGCCGTGACCTCCCCTCCCAGTCTCTGACCTGAAGGTGGCAGCTACCATTTTGCCATGGCCCTCAGCACCCCCCTCACACGCCGGCTCCTGACATCAGAGACCTGTAGCCACCCCCTGCAGGCAGTCATCAGCGTGGTCCCCAACTCCTGCCAAGGGCAGCGGGCTGTGCACTCAGGCAGCTGGGACCAAAGCCACCGAGGAACCAAGGCTGGGGCCAGTGTGAGTTTCCCTCCTGGAGAGCCGAGGCGGGCGCAGAGCTGTTCCTGGGTGCTTGCTGGGATTGCAGTGATAGAAGGCCAGGGCCGCAGGAATCCAGGCTGCAGGAGAGAGACTAGGACTCAGGCAGAAGCAGGAGCACCAGGCTGGTGCCACTCCCACCCCACCTACACGCCTTCTCAGCAATGGTGGGAGCTGTGTCCCCAGGCGGGATGGTGCTGGTGTCTCCTCCCCACCCTGCCTGTCTGGGATGCCCTCCCAGCCCGTTCCTGCTCCCGGCAGGTGCTGCTTTTCTCTCCGCTGCACCAGGACGAGGTCGGTGCCCTTGTCCTTCCTCACTGGCACTCCCAGACTGCTTTCCTTTTCCATGAAAACCACCTCTGCTTTGTGACCAGACCTCACCACGCTGAAGTCATTGGCACCCCTTTCCTGCAGGAGGGGACACCTGCTCCCTGTCAGTCTCCCAGCCACGCCTTCAAAATCCACACCGGCAGTTCTCCAACTTTGACTTCCTCTCCTTCAGGGGTCCTGTCCCCTCCCCACTTACCCCACTGGGTCCTTTCTCCCAACTGCACCCCTCTACACTCCAGCCTCTTCACTCTCTCTGCCCGCCTCCCAGCTCCCAGCTCTGCTGTCGACCAGCCCTGAGATCTGCAGTCTTTGTGCACGGCCTGCGTCTGCGGCTTCCTCATCCCCTCTGTCTGTTCTCCTCTCCTTATCAAGGGAAGCCTATCTGGCCGGCCATTGTGTCTGCCCCTCACCCTCCCTCCCTCCCGTTCATGTGGGCAGACCACAGCCCGTGTGGAATCCTGACCTTCTTGGTGGCTTAAGCACCACCTGCCTATTCTTTTCTCTTAGCGGGGATCAGGGCAGTGCCAGCGGCTTCCTGGGGCCTCACACAGGCTGCGGCCCTGGGCCAAGGTTAGCTGGCTGGGAAGGGCCCACGTGGCCTCACGCTGGACACCCGGGGCTGCTGTCCCTCGGCTGCCGGGCGCTCTGCCAGAGCCGTGCAGCCTGGAATCCTCCCCACCCTCGGTCAGCTTCCTCCTAACACACGGCACACGGCCAGCGTTCCAGGAGGGCAAAGTGGAAGCCTGGGGTCTCTTGAGGCCGAGGTCCAGAACGCACATAGTGAAATCTCCACCACATTCCCTCGGCCAAAGCAGGTCACAGCAGCCAGATTCCAGAGGAGTCAAAAAATGCACTGACCCCCCCCTCCCCTCCACCACCTGCCTCTGCCCTCCCCTCGCAGGACCTGATGAACCCCCTGGGTTTTTCTGCCCTGCTGTCTCTGGGAAGGCAAGGACGAAAGTGTCATTTAGTGGCAGAGACTTTAGGGAGCCTGGTATGGCCAAGCCCTAGCTCCCTGCAGCAGTGCCCCCAAGACAGCTGGGCCTGGGTCTCCAGTGGGTCGGAGTTTTCCGAAGGCGGCTGTGGGTCGACCTCGCACCCGGTGACTGCACCAGGTGGTGAGGCATGCGTGGCCCAGCGCGGGGGCCCTGCCCGTGGCCGTGTGGGGTCGGGTGTCCGGCTCGGGGCTTCTGGGTCCCCTGCTCCCCAAAGGTGTGCAGCTCCTGCATCCCCTGCCAGGTCCTTTGGGTCTAAGAGGGTCCCTCTTGTCCAGCGCGCCAGGCTCCACCTTCCCCCGACCCCTCACCAGCTGGGTGCCTCCCCCTGGCTGGAACAGCAGCCCTGCCTGGTCATGGGCCTGCCTCTCCACTGTGTCCTCCCTGACGCAGCCAGAGCCATGCTTCTAACCTGCACACCCTCTCCCCGCGGCCAAGCCCACCAGACACCAGGCGGCTGTAAATGGCCCACTGGGCCTGCTGTGTAGAATGGGACCCTCTGCCCTGTCCCAGGTCCTGCTTTCCCAGGAGGCTCTTACATGGGGCTGCAGCTGGGGGGGTGACATGCCTGCCAAGTGGGTGGGGAGGCTCCAGCCTGGTAAGATGGGATCCAGGACTGTGAGACTGTGACCCAGGGCAGGTGGTGGCAGCTCGGCCTTCCTGGTCCCAGGTGGAGAGACAGGGTGAGGCTCCTCCTCGTGGGACCTGGAGGGGAGGGGTTGCCTGTGTAATCAGCCCAGCCTCGGACGTCAGCAATCCATGCTTCTTAGGAAAGGTGGCCACAGGGAATCACAGACTCGGTGTGACTTTCTCAGAGTGCTGTGGCACACCTGTGGGGTTTCCCAGCTTACCCTGTCCAGCGGGACCAGGCAGAGGCCCAGCCCTGTTGTTGGAGTGACCTTCGAGCTCTGACCACAGGCCACGTGTGAGCAGGAGCCATGAGTCAATCAGATGTCATCCAGGGCGGTGGCTGAGGAGTGGTGACTGACCAGACGGGAAGGCGGGGAAGGGTCTAGATTTGAATGTGTGCAAAGGCCGGTAGACTCCTCCAGATGGATGAGCCCCGTCCTCTGGCCTCTGTGAGGCCAGACCCCTGCAACAGCCAAGTCCAGGGCCCCAAGTCAGCCCTGCACCTGGCCCAGGCCTCGGACCCTGATGGGGCTCACCCACCTGAGATCACCCTGGCTCTGCAGGGAGCTTTGTCGTGATCCTTCGCGGGTGAGGATTACGTAGAGACGTGACGAAGCACAAAAACCGGTGTTTGACGGGTTGCCAGGTGCCTACGTCAGAGCTCATTAAATTACACATTAAATAGATGTAGCTTGCTGTGTGTCAATCACACCTAATTCAAATTGTAAAAAATTAGACTCAGAGTTTTAACACTTGGGAGTGTTTTATCAGATGCGCCTCAAGATTCTAAATTCAAATGCACACTGAATAAAACATTTAGGTTTATCTCCAAGCACAGTGGCTCACACCTGTAATCCCAGAATTTCGGGAGGCCGGGGTGGGCAGATCACCTGAGGTCAGGAGTTGGAGACCAGCCTGGCCAACATAGTGAAACTCCCTCTCTACTAAAAATGCAAAGATTAGCTGGGGGTGGTGGTGGGAGCCTGTAATCCCAGCTACTCGGGAGACTGAGGCAGGAGAATCACTTGAACGCGGGAGGCAGAGGTTGCAGTGAGCCGAGATCGTGCCACTGCACTCCAGCCTGGCGACAGAGTGAGACTCCGTCTCAAACAAACCGTTTAGGTTTATCATTTAAGGAGAAAGACTGAAGGATATTATTGAATTTATTAAGAAATCAGAATGAGGCCGAGGCAGGAGGATCACTTGAGCCCAGGAGTTCAAGACCACCCTGGGCAAGTGGTCGCATCTAGTGAGACCCCATTGCTATTTTAAAAAAAAGAAAGGGGGAAAAAAATCAGAATGTTTGGGAACTTAAGATTCAGCACATGTTTCCATTTTACAATTTAGTTTTATTAAACATACAAGGCAGGTGTAGCAGCGAACTAACATTCTGGTGAGAGAGAAAGATCCTGGCAGAAGTTGTTAGAGGATGGAGGATGGTGGGGCATGTGTGGAGGATGGAGGGCTGAGGACGGGTCTCAAGGGCTGGGGTGAGAGTGTGCATGTGTGTGCCAGGCATGGCCCAGAGGCCCAGGCGTTGGAGCCAAGAGCCTGGGATGGGGGGCAGGTGTGGGGTGACCGGAGGGGACACCGGGAGGGGCCAGAGGCCACAATGCGGGAACCGAGGCCTGGCTGGTCGCCCTGAGAGGTAAGGAGAGCCATGGGAGGTTTTGTGCAGATCAACCTGGCGACTGGGTGAAAAGCAGGCTGTGGGGTCAGCACGGGAGCAGGACCACCCGGACGTGTCCACAGAAACCCGCGTGAAGGGCTACTGTGGTCTGGACCAGGGCACACAGGTATAAGTGGTGAGGACCAGTCTTGGGACGATTTTTGTTGTTGCCAGATAGTTAAAGGGCTTAAAAATAAAATCAAAGCTGGACACAGTGGCTCATGCCTGTCGTCCCAGTTCTTTGGGAGGCCAATGGGGGAGGATCACTTGAGCCCAGATGGCTGCAGTGAACCATAATCACATCACTGCACTCTAGCCGAGGTGATAGGACAAGACCCTGTCTCAAAAAATAATTTTCTTTTTTTGAGCCTTGGTCTGTTGCCCAGGCTGGAGTGCAATGGTGAGATCTCAGCTCACTGCGACTGCTGCCTCCTGGGTTCAAGCATTTCTCCTGCCTCAGCCTCCCGAGTAGCTGGAACTACAGGTGCATGCCACCACACCCAGCTAATTTTTGTATTTTTCATAGAGACAGGGTTTCACCATGTTGGCCAGGCCAGTCTCGAACTCCTGTCCTCAGGTGATCCACCCACCTCGGCCTCCCAAAGTGTTGGGATTACAGGTGTGAGCCACTGCATGCAGCCAAAAAATAATAATTTTTTTTTTTTTGAGACGGAGTCTTGCTCTGTCGCCCAGGCTGGAATGCAGTGGCACAATCTTGGCTCACTGCAAGCTCCGCCTCCCAGGTTCACACCATTCTCCTGCCTCAGCCTCCCGAGTACCTGGGACTACAGATGCCCGTCACCTCGCCTGGCTAATTTTTTGTACTTTTTAGTAGAGAAGGGGTTTCACTCTGTTAACCAGGATGGTCTCGATCTCCTGACCTCGGGATCTGCCCACCTCGGCC
>NW_012107275.1:204437-205645 GCF_000951045.1 Mandrillus leucophaeus
AACGCCAGGGCAATTTTTTGTATTTTTAGTAGAGACGGGGTTTCACCGTGTTAGCCAGGATGGTCTCGATCTCCTGACCTCGTGATCCACCCGCCTCAGCCTCCCAAAGTGCTGGGATTACAGGCGTGAGCCGCTGCGCCCGGCCGGTGTAGACGTACTAACAATGTCATTAACAGATTAACAAAGATCATGGAACAAAGCATGATAGAGACACAGGGGGTCCTGTAACGATAAAAGCTTGAACCCCCTCCCCTACCTTCCCTTCCCTGCTCTGCCATTACCATCATCTGTGCTTGACTCTGCTTCTCGCTGTGTTTTCTCACCAGACTTTAGGATTAAGTGACTCCTGGCCAAGAAACAAAAGCAAAATCGTCCCATTCCCCAGTGGATTCAGAGGAAAACTGGTAATAAAATCAGGTACAACTCCCAAAGGAGACGCTGGAGAAGAGCCGAGCCGGGTCTGTAAGGAATTGCTCGCGGGATGGCACACATATTTATGCTGAAGGTCACAACCACGTGACCATATCAAGCTGGAAATGTCACCACGATCTGGAGAGTTGAACATGTTTTATTGGGAATATATTTTTTCTTTTCTTTTTTGTCGAGACAGAGTTTTGCTCTTGTTGCCCAGGCTGGAGTGCAGTGGCGCCATCTCGACTCACCGCAACCTCTGCCTCCCGGGTTCAAGCAATTCTCCTGCCTCAGCCTCCTGAGTAGCTGGGATTACAGGCATGTGGCTAATTTTGTATTTTTAGTAGAGACGGGGTTTCACCATATTGGTCAGGCTTGTCTCGAACTCCTGACTTCAAGTGATCCACCAGCCTCAGCCTCCCCAAAGTGCTGGGATTACAGGTGTGAGCTACTGCGCCCGGCCCTGCGGTATTTTTCTTTTTTCTTTCTTTTTTCTTTTTTTTGAGACACAGTCTCACTCTGTTGCCCAGGCTAGGGTGTAGTGGCACGATCTCCGCTCACTGCAACCTCCCCTTCCTGGACTCAAGTGATTCTCCTGCCTCAGTCTCTGAAGTAGCTGGGACTACAGGTGGGCACCATGATGCCCGGGTAATTTTTTGTGTGTTTTTAGTAGAGGTGGGGTTTCACCATGTTGGCAAGGCTGCTCTCAAACTCCTGACCTCAAGTGATCTGCCCGCCTTGTCCTCCCAAGGTGTTGGGATTACAGGTGTGAACCACCGCGCCCGGCCCCTGGGGTC
>NW_012107275.1:206490-208025 GCF_000951045.1 Mandrillus leucophaeus
AAGACTCCGTCTCAGAAAAAAAAGAAAAAAAGGAAATCAGAAAACATATACCATGTTCAGAAAACATATACCATGTTTAATAGGGCATCTAAAATGATAAAAAGAAATAGAAACTCCTGGGTTTTTTGTTTGTTTTGCTTGGGTTTGGTTTGGCCTTGAGACAGGGTCTCGCTCTATCACCCAGGCTGGAGTGCAGCAGTGCGATCACAGCTCACTGCAAGCTCCGCCTCCCGGGTTGAAGTGATCCTCCCACCTCAGCCTCCCAAGTAGCTGGGACTACAGGTGGCAGCCACCACGCCTGGCCAATTTTTTAATGTATTGCAGGGACAGGATTTCACCCTGTTGCCCAGGCTGGTCTCAAACTCCTGACCTCAAATGATCCGCCCACCTCAGCCTCCCAAAATGCTGGGATTATAGGCATGAGCTGCCTGGCCTGGATCGATGTTTATGATACACTGTTGCATGAATGAAGCCGGTTACAAAATGGTGAAAGTATGGTGAGGCCTTTTCACCTTTGCTTTTTATTGATGTGAAATTCATATAACATAAAACCAACCATTTTAAAGAATGTAATCCAGTGGCGTTTAGTTATTTACCACGTTGTCCAACCATCACCTCTGTGGAGTTCTGAAGCATTAGCACCCCCAAAGGGGCTTGTGGCTCTGGAGCAATCACCCCCCACTCCCCCTTCCTGGCCCCTGGTAACAGGGTCAGTGTCCTGTGGCTGTGGATCTGCCAGTTCTGGTCGTTCCCCCTGCAGTGAATGGAACCAACACTCTGTAGCCTTTGTGTCTGGCTCTTTCCACTCAGCATAATGTTCTCGAGGTTCTTTCACACGAATCAGTGCCTCAGTCCTTTTCATGGCTGCGTAATATTCCGTCCATCACTGATGGACGTGTGCTCCGTTTCCACTACTTGTTTATTGTAAACTGTGCTGCCATGAACATTTGTATACAAATATTTGAACACCTATTCTCAATTCTTTTGCACACATGCCTAGGAGTGGAATTATTGGGTTACCGATAATTCTGTTTGACGTTTTGAGCGTCACAGTGGCCACACGGTTTACATTCTCAACAGCAATGCACGTACCAGGATTCCAACTTCTGTGTGTATTCTCCAATGCTTGTTACTGTCCTTTATGTTTATTTTATATTATTTTTTGAGACTGTCTTACCCAGGCTGGAGTACATTGGCGCAATCTTGGCTCACTACAATCGCTGCCTCCTGGGTTCAAGGGATTCTCCCGCCTCAGTCTCCCAAGTAGCTGGGATTACAGGCGTGTGCTACCACGCCCGGCTAATTTTTGTATTTTTAGTATAGGTGGGGTTTCTACTAAAAATGTTGGCCAGGCTGGTCTTGAACTCCTGACCTTAGGTGATCTGCCCACCTCAGCCTCCCAAAGTGCTGGGATTACAGGCATGAGCCACCGTGCCCGGCCTGTCCTTTATTTTTATTATTGCAGTCATACTAGTAGGAAATAGCATCTCACTGGGGTTTTGATTTGCATTTCCCCAATTCATGATGTTGAGCAT
>NW_012107275.1:213056-215408 GCF_000951045.1 Mandrillus leucophaeus
CCCACAGCCCACAGCCATGGTAAGGGAGATGTCACAGGTGGGGGCTCGGTGGGGGG
Organism: Mandrillus leucophaeus; assembly: GCF_000951045.1. NCBI lineage: Eukaryota > Metazoa > Chordata > Mammalia > Primates > Cercopithecidae > Mandrillus > Mandrillus leucophaeus. The sequence goes on from NW_012107275.1 coordinate 213,113, forward strand.
GGGGGCAGGCCTCTGTGCCAGTCAATTTTCATCTCCCTCCCCCAGCCAAGGTCTCCCAGGGTTGCACGGAGAGCAGAGCTGCTTAGAGCTTGGCCAGGTTCTAAGTGTGCTCCTGAAAGCAGGTCACCCCTGAGATCCTCGGGGTGGGAACAGAGGGGCACCCTAGCAGGTAAAGGGAGGCCACGGATGGCTGTGGGCAGCTGGCCTTCTAGTAATGACCCCTCAGTGCCTTCTGTGCCTGGGGTCCCTGCTGATGGGATGTAGAGGACAAACAGGAGGAAGCACTGTCCCTGGGCACAGGAGCTCGCCCAGCAGCCAGGGCCTTGTGTGTCGTGGGCCTGGGACTGGTGCGGCAGCCTCTGAGCCTGTGTAATGTCTGCAGAGCTGGGACCTGAAGGTGAAGATGCTGGGGGGCAACGAGTTCCAGGTGTCCCTGAGCAACTCCATGTCGGTGTCAGAGCTGAAGGCAAAGATCGCCCAGAAGATCGGCGTGCACGCCTTCCAGCAGCGTCTGGCTGTCCACCCCAGCGGCGCCACCCTGCAGGACAGGGTTCCCCTTGCCAACCAGGGCCTGGGCCCCGGCAGCACGGTCCTGCTGGTGGTGGACAAGTGCGATGAACCTCTGAGCATCCTGGTGAGGAACGACAAGGGCCGGAGCAGCACCTACGAGGTACAGCTGACGCAGACTGTGGCCCACCTGAAGCAGCAAGTGAGCCAGCAGGAGGGTGTGCAGGACGACCTGTTCTGGCTGACCTTCGAGGGGAAGCCCCTGGAGAATCAGCTCCCGCTGGGGGAGTACGGCCTCAAGCCCCTGAGCACCGTGTTCATGAATCTGCGCCTGCGGGGAGGCGGCACAGAGCCTGGCGGGCAGAGCTAAGGGCCTCCACCAGCATTCGAGCAAGATCAAGGGCTGGAAATAAATGTTGTAAAGAGAAATGGCTGCCTCTGTGTCTGCACGTGACCCTCCTCCAGCGTCCGCCTCAGACCCCTAGTGAAGTGGCGGGAGGAGTCAGGAGGGAGATCCCAGGGTCCATCCTGGTGACCAGGCCTGGTTGCCAAGTGAAAGGATAAGGGTTTGCAGTTACAGCCTCGAGGGATCAAAATACGGAGCTTCCTCCCTACCAAACTGAAGTAAGACAGCTCTCTCCACCCTTTGGGAAATTAACTTCTAGGGAAAGAAAAAGAGACACAGTTGCTGGAGCCCATCCTGCCCATCCTCCATCTGGGACAGCAGACAGCTTAGGCAGGGACCAGCCTGCTCAAATCAAAAGGCTACGGGGGAGGCTCCCAGTGGGCCCCTGGAAACAGTGAGGGGTGAGTCCTTGGGGCCTGCTCAGTGGGCTGTGAGGCAGGCTCTCCATAGGAACTGGGGGCTGGGGGCCTCAGCTGTCCCTAGCCCAGCCTGCACAGCCTGCTCCACCTGCCTGGGCTGGGCAAGGGAGGGATAGAGACAGGTCCTGAGTGCTCACATCACCACTGGGGCCAGCTGTAGAAGACAGCCTGGGTGGCTAAGCACATCCCCTCAAGGCTCTGCGTGAATGAGGGGCCGTGGCCAGCAGTGGGGGCGCCTGGAGTTGAGGCTGACACCATCCAGGAAGAAGAGCTTGTCCCAGGTTGGGGGCACCCAATTCAGTACAAGCTACACCTGTCCCCCAACGGTGCACCCTTCTCTAGCTCTCCTACTCCAATTTGCTAAATGAGTCTCCCAGAAGCCAACTGTTGGCCAGGATGCAGCGAGGATGGGGCATGCATGCCGGCTGGGACGCAGCAAGGATGGGGCATGGAGGGACACGCAGAGTCCAGACTCTGGGCACTTGGACCTCAGCTTTCAGAGCCCTCTGGAGGATCCAGCTGGAGACGCAGAGTCCCCCCTCATCTGTGGGGGTCCATATCCAGGTGGGGAGATCCCGGTCTGGCTGCACCAGGACCACTGTGTGCCCACGTGTGCCCAGCAGGGGCTGTCCTGGCTCCAGCCTTGTGTCTGAGTCCCCACCTCACCCCTGTGACACAATGGGCGAGTGAAGCACTGAGCCAGGGGCCTGTCCTGAACTCCCAACGGGGGCAGAGCAGGGCGGGGCCTCCCTCATGGCTTCTGGTCCAGAGATCCATAGCTAGCTTGGGGTGAGGGGGGGCACCACAGGCCCAGTCCTTTTTATTTATTTATTTTTTAATTTTTTTTTTTGAGACAGAGTCTCACTCTATCGCCCAGGCTGGAGTGCAGTGGCACCATCTCGGCTCACTGCAAGCTCCGCCTCCCGAGTTCACGCCATTCTCCTGCCTCAGCCTCCCGAGTAGC
>NW_012107275.1:219939-228019 GCF_000951045.1 Mandrillus leucophaeus
GGGGCTCCCCAGCCCGGGGAGGGGAAGTTTGCCCGGCTTCTCCTTCAGGTGCTTGTGGGAGCCCCCGGGGTAGGTACGCCGGGCCCCCCACAATCTTCTGGTAAGGGCTCGGGGAACCCAGACCCGGCTCCCCTGTACCCCCCAAACCACCTCCTGGGACCAGAAATCGGCTCGTTTCCCCTCCATGGAGGTGGACAAGGTGGCAGCTTCTTTCAGACTGGCCGGTGCGGGCTACAGCTGGGCTCCCCCGCCGGCCCCGTCTCCTCCACAGCGGCCAGGGCACTTTGCCAGGTCCCTGCAGGATTTTCCCGACTTCCTCCCCGCTGCTCCTGGGTGTGGCTGGGGTGGGGGAAGGCGATGAAAGCCACCAGGCCCTCCCCCGGCCTGGGTCGTCTGCCTCCTGGAGCCTGCTGTTGGGGGGCGTGGAGGAGGTCTGCCTAGGCAACTGGAGGGGGTCCCTGCGGATGCTGCAGTCCTGAGGCTCCCAGCAGGGGCTGCGCAGTGGACAGGCCAACCATTGTCTCTCCCCCCATCCGGCAGCCCCAGCCCCCCAGATCTCCTGAGGAAGGGGCTTCTTCTGCCGGCTTTGTTCTCAGGGGAGTGCGTGGGTCCCTGCCCCTGTGAGGGCCACCAGGTCGGCTGTAGGTTTTACCGCAGGCAGCCATCAGAGCAGCTGCCCTCAGGGCCCCAGGAGCTGAGAAGGTGGAGGGTGGGGCACCCTGCGCTGCCCAAACTTGATTTCGTGGTTCACGGGCTGCCCTGACTGCACAGACTGTAGGAGTCCTAGGAAGGGGCATCTCAGCCCAGCCGCAGGGCTGCAAGGAGCCAAGCGGGCCCCTTACCCTGAAGCCCCGTCCCCCTTCTCCACTGCCCAAGCTTGCCAGGAGGAGGGCCCTGAGCAGTGGGCCGGTGGGGAGAGGATGGGAACGTGGAAGGCAGGCACCCCAAGCCAGGTGGGCCCCCTTCCCAAATTCAGCCTTAACTGATAGGGACCTTATTGGAGCTGGGGTGGCTGAAAATGGTGACTTGGGGGAGGGAACATGTTTACAGGTGATGCATCTCTGAGCATTCCTGCACGGGCCGCGGTGGCCAGCGTGTGCTTCCCCCGGCTTCCGCCCAGCGGTCTGACCCAGAGGTCTCCCCACATCTCTGCCCAGGGCTTGAATCTGCTGTGGACATTTGTCCTGAGCAGCTAAAGCCCCCAGTCTAGCCCCTTCGCCAGGAGAGGACTAATGACACCCTACCCCCATGTCCACCTCAGGTTCGGGTCTGGCGGTACTTGAAGGGCAAAGAGCTGGTGGCCCGGGAGAGCCTGCTGGACGGCGGCAACAAGGTGGTGATCAGCGGCTTCGGAGACCCCCTCATCTGTGACAACCAGGTGTCCACTGGGGACACCAGGATCTTCTTTGTGAACCCTGCACCCCCATACCTGTGGCCAGCCCACAAGAACGAGCTGATGCTCAACTCCAGCCTCATGCGGATCACTCTGCGAAACCTGGAGGAGGTGGAGTTCTGTGTGGAAGGTGCGTGGTGGGGGGCTCACGTGGGGGCCGCTGGGGGTCAGGGCAGCGGCCAAGGTGGACAGGTTGCAGGGGTCGCTGTGAGGGGCCCTTTCGTGCTCTGCTGGGGGCTGCAGCACACGGTGTCTTGTAGACTGACCTGTGGTCTGACTGTGTCCCACCTTATTCTCTGCTTGCCCCTCCCTGGCTCTCCAGCTGCGTCTCCAAGCCCTCACATTAGACATCTTTGGCCCTTGAAAAGATGGGCCAAAGGCAAGTCCCAGCCCTGCAAACGGATGGCCTCCTGCCTCCTCCCCTCCTCCCAGCTCTCCACACTTCCTCCTGGAGGCCCCTTCTAGAGAGAAGCTGGACAGGTGAATGTCCCCAGCTGTTTCAGCGCCTGTGTTGGCCCAGACCTCCGTCTAGATGGGCCCACGAATCCAGCACCCCTTGCCGTGGGGGTCAGGCGGGAGGGCGAGGCTGTGCGGTGAAGGTTTCTGCGGATTTGGAGGGTGTGTGATTTGCCATCGAGAGTTCTTGCTGTTCCCATGGCTCTGCCGAATGGCCGAGGAGTGGCCCTCCCTGACCCCAGCCTGGTGGGGGCAGAAGTCCCATGACAGCCCCCCCAGGACAAGTCCCAGTTGGGGACTGAGATTGTTGGCTGGGGAATGTGGCAGGGAAAATATAGGAGGTCCCCGTCGCCCCCACATCCTGTCTGCTCCCTCATGGCTGCCTGGGAAGGGATGTGTCGGTGGGGGGTCCGGAGAATGCTTCCTCCCCAAGGCAACGGCAAGGGTCCTGACTTCCTGTCTCTTCGATTTGCTCCGTTGGCCAGCAGGAAAGCGCAGGAAACTGCTGCCCTGACGCTAGCCTGGCTCTTGAGGGGTCCTTGTAGGGTTCTAGACTGTCCACTGCTCTTGCCTTCTGGGGGCTGTGCAGGGGGAGGGGCGGCACCCAAAATAGGGAGTGCTGCGGCCTCTTCCCCAGCCTGTGGTCAGTGGCCCCCAAGCTGCCTTCAGGGTCCAGGCCGCAGTGGAGCACAGAGGAGGGTCCCCTGGGTCCTCCACTGGAAGGACACGATAACCTTGGCCCTCCTCTGGGCACTTGTGGTCTGGGGAAAAGATGGGGCATTGTGAAGTCAGGATAGGCTGTCGGGAGCTGAGGAGGGGCTGCAGAAGGAGGTTAGGGCGAGGACAGGTTCCTATCCAGGGAATCATTAACCCCACAGCCAGGTGGGTCTAGCCTGAGGGTCCATGACTTAGTAACCGAGGACTTGCTGTAAGGTCAGAGGGCATGTGGCAGGAGAGTCACCCTGGCAGAACGAGGCTCTGCGTCTTAGCAAAGCAGCTCTACGCATGCCAGGCCCTGGCTCTGGAGCGAGTGCCCAGGCTGAGCAGAGCTGAGCGCTGGGAGGAGGGTCCGTGGGGAGCCCCTGCCAGGAGGGTGTGGCTTAGCCCAGCTGTGCACAGTCACGCTCAGGGACAAGCTCCAGGTGGGGAGCCTGGGACCCATAGCCAGTATGCAGTTTGGGGAGCACCTGGGAGGGGCTGTGGCCACCGAACCCCCCTGGGGTGGGGCTGGCCAGGGGAAGGTGGGGCTGGCCAGGGAAGGGTGGGCCAGGGAAGAATGTCATGGGAGGGGCCTTGCAGATGAGCCAGGGGCCGAGGGGAGCCTCAGGAGGGAAGCAGCATGAGGAGTGGGGTCCACTGGAAGGTGCCGGGGAGCCCAGGAGCTTCCAGTGGGACATGTAGGGCTCTGCTTTGGAAGCAGACCAGGGATATCTCGGGGGGCTGGGAGCACTGGTGCCAGGACAGGGTAAATGCCTCCCAGAAGCCCTGGGTGACCCCTGAGGGACAAGGTCCCTGGAGCTGACCTGGCTGGAGAAGGGACAATCCTGTGTACCTACCCCTGTCCTCACACTGGGTGGGGTGGGAGGTGGGTCCACCTCCTGTTCTGTAGGAGATAAGGGTATTGAACCCCACCGTGGGCCCTCTGGTAGCCAAGGCCTCACCCTAGTGAGGGGGATGGATGGAGGGGGCTTGAGGCTAGCTGACCTCTCCCTGTCAGACTCTGACCCCACCTCCCGGGGCACAGGATGTTGTCTGGGCAGTCCCTAGTCTTCGGAAGCTACCCGAGACCACTGGGTCCCACCTTTTATGGGGAACCCCATGCTGGGGTCAAAGGTCCCTCCGCGCTCCCCGGGTGGGGGAGGGCACGTCCTCCCAGGCCACGCCCCTCACCACCCCTGCCCGGACACCGCCTGAGGTGCACCTGCTGCTGGACCACACCTGGACTGAGGTCTACTGAGGACTTCTTTCCTCAGTTTCTCACCTGGCCCTGCTGCCGGGTCTTCCTGGCCCTGCCCAGCCGAGGCCCCTCCCCCAGTCGACAGCCCTCAGGAAACGCTCCTCCCCCCTTCTCTGCCTAGGGAGCCACATTCCTGGCATAACTAAGACAGGTATGTGTCCCTCCCTCTGCGCCACCTTTGGGCGGGGGAGGCCCATGCTCCCTCCAGAAGGAGTCCCCCGCCCCTGCTTTGTCAGGGAAGTGGCCTGGCCTCCGCAGTGCTAGCTGCCCAAGGCTGGTGGCTGAGCAGGCGACTCCTCCGGCCCTTGCCACCCTGTCCTGTCTGGGCACTGCCCATGCCCTCCCAGCCCACCTCACGAAAGCTGGTCCTAGAGCCTCCCTGAAGCCCCCAGGATGGACTCCTGGCCGAGGGCCGGCCAGGCCGCCTGGGGCCCATCCCTCCCTGCTAGGAGCCAGGAACAGAGAAAGGAAGTGTTGTCTGCCCCTGCCGGGGCCTGGCACAGGGACAGGGCAGGGGGCCAGGGTCGGAGTGAGTCTGGCGCCTTCCCAGCCCAGCCCTGCCCAGCTCTAAAGCGCGGGGTCCCGGCGGCCTAGTCCCGGCCCTGCCTGTATTCCGGCCTGCGCGCCCTCCCTTCCTCTCTGCCTGGCCAGCTCTCTAGGCCTCAGGACGGCAGTCCTAGGGGAAGCCCAGAGTCCCACGGCCCCGGGGGCAGCATCGGTGCTGGGGTTGAGGGGCCCAGCAGCCCCAGACCAGGCTCCCCTCAGTGTGGGGCAGTCGAGGAGATGGGGGAGGTTTCTGGGGTGCAGGAGGACCTCCCATAGGGCTGGGCCCAGCCCCCTCTCCTGCCCAGGGCTCAGCTCCTGCCCCCAACTCCTCTGCCTTTCTCCCTCGGAGTGGGGAAGGGGCTTCTCTGTTCCTGCCACCCTCTCCTGCCCCCTCCTGACTCCAGGTTCTCATCCTGGCCCCTGGTTCCCCCACCCCCACCCCATGAGCCCCTCTCGGGCCCTCCCCCAGGCAGGTCTGGGCCTGAGGCTGCTGCCCCAATCTCCCTCCTGCAGCTGGGAGGGGTCTGCCGGGTGGGAGGGCCCACCTCTGTCCCTCCTCACTCACCTCTGTCCCTCCCCACTCACCCCTGCCCCTCCCCACTCACCCCTGCCCCTCCCCACTCACCCCTGCCCCTCCCCACTCACCCCTGCCCCTCCCCACTCACCTCTGTCTCTCCCCACCCAGGGGCTCCTGGTAGGAAGTTGGGGCCCCACCTCTGTCTCTCGTGGAGCTGGGAGGGGGGTCTGCCAGGTGAAAGGCCCACCTCTGTCCCTCCCAACCCAGGGGCTCCTGGTGGAAAGTCGGGGCTCGGTGCTTCCCTCCTGCGTGAATGGACTTGTCCTGTCTCCAACTTCACCTGGGCTTGCCCCTGCCTTGGCCTGGGGGGGCTTTGCTGGCTGAAACCAAAGGGAGCAAGGTGGTGGGAGGGGTAGAGGAATTGGGCCGGTCAGTTCTGTGGAGGTGACCTCTTTGAGAGGGCCGGGCTGAGCTGGTGGAAAGAACTGTTGGCTTTTTCCAGACCCCACCCCACCCCCTCACTCCCCACCCAGAGAACAGCCCTGGCTCCATTGTTCCTGCAGACTGGGGAGGGAAGATTGTTCTGGAACTGGGCTGCCTCCCACACTAGCCGCTCTGGTGGGGCCTCTGTGGGTGGTGGTGGGGATGGTACCTGCTGCAGCCTCCAGGCCGAGGTGGGGGAGAAGGAGGTTAGGGCGAGGACAGGTTCCTGTCCCTGCAAGATCAGGAGAGGGAATCATTAACCCCACAGCCGGCAGAAGGCAGGTTGGAGCTGCTCTAGAGAGGGGTGCCCGTGCCTCGGGGCCACAGGTCATTCCAGCCAGGCCCGTGCAGCTTCCTTCCTGAAGGGTTGACTCTGGCCCCCATCACTGCAGGGGAGTGGAAAACAACTGCAGAAGCAGACGCCCCACCCCCAGGGCTTTGCTTCCACCTGTGGGACCCCAGTCCACAGCCCCACCAGCGGCCTGGGTGGGGCAGGAACGGACCCCTCCCTGCAGTCCTAGTTCTGGCACCCCCTCCCCACTTGTACTGGGCTCCCCAGGGCCCCCCGAGGCCCAGCTGGGCTGGGGCTGCCGATGTAAACACCATGGTGGCCCGCCCACCTGAGGATGGACACCCCGGGGTCCCAGGAGGGTGTCCACCTCACAGATAAGAAAGAGGAAGCGCGGGGCTGAGTGTCGCGCCACGGACAGTCGCCCGCTGGAGGAGGAGGCTCAGTGCCCGAGCACCTCCTGCCTGTGGGGGGCTGCACTGGGGCTCGGAGCAGTCCTGTGTGCCCCCCAGGCTGTGGCAAGATTGTGGCTGGGATCTAGGGGATGAGGCAGTTCTCTACTGGAGCCTCCGGCACAGAGGGAAGCTCCCCAGAAGGGGCCTCTCCCCCCAGCGCAGATCCTGGGAACTTCCTCTGAGGAAGGCCCCCTGCCAGGGGCAGCTCGCAGCGGGACCTGGGAAAGGGAGATGGCCCCTCCCAGCCCCCTCCTCCTGCAGTCCCCCCACGGAGCAGAGGCGTGGGAGAAGGGGCGCGCTCTGTCCTACAGGCAGCCGGCTGCTTCCAGCTGTGTGGCCTATGTGTGTGCACGTGTTTGTGTGTTTGTACACGCATGTGTGTGCACGTGCCTGCAGCCTCAGATGTACCAGTCTGTGCACTTCAGAATTCTGGCTGGAGCCTCTGCTAGTGGGCCATTGTTCTTGCCACCCTGTGTCCCTGGGCTCAGCCCGGGCCGGTGCTGCAGGTGTGGGGCTGGTGGTGGGTGACCCTGGCCTGTCCTGGGGGCCTTGGGAGCTGGGCTCTGCTTCTGTCATTGTGCACGTGTCTTGCCTCAGCTTGCTGTTGGTTGTCCAGTCTCCTGCCCTCCGCTCGCTGCGTCCAGCGGGCTGCCCCGTGTCTGGCAAAGGGCCCGGGACCTTCTGCAGGTGCTGCCTCTGAGATGACCAGTGTGGTTTCTGAAGGTTTGAGAGGAAGGGGCATGCTGGGTCCCTTGGGGCTGCAGTGAGGACAGGAGAGGGTCCCGGGTCACAGTCCCCTCACATGTCTGCTGAACCTCGAGGCTGACACAGATGCCCACCCCTGCCCAGATGGGGCTCGCTCTGGGGGCGGCAGAGCAGTCTGGGAGTCAGACCAGGCATGGTCAAGTCGGGAGGGGGGCTCTGTCGCTGGGCTGAGCCTCCCTGCCCTGCCCCTTGGCAGCCCACCTTGGCCACCTCGCACTGGGCCCTAGGAGAAGCCCCTGTGTGTCCGCAGGTGGGAGGCTCCCATGCACCCCCTGCTGGAGAAGTGCAAACACAAACACCCGGCCGACGGCAGCCCTGGTGACGATGGCTGGTGGGGAGGGGCTGTGCCCCCTTCTCTTCCCAGAGGAGGGTGGGGCATGAGCAGGGCTCACCTTGGCCTTCACTGATTTGATCATCAGTACCTTCCCCATTCACACACTCACTGTTGGCACCTCCACAGGGCTTCCCAAGGAAGCCAGGAGTCAGCTGTGCATTGAGGGGTGAAGGTCTGTGCAGGGAACGGTGGGAGAAAGAGGCTGTGGACACGGGCAGGAGAGAGGTCTGGGACGCAGTCGTCAGCTGCCATGACCCCACAGCTGGAAGCAAGCTGATTCCTGCCTCGGAGCTGCCATCTCCCCTGCTGGCTCCCCCGCACCTGGCTGGCGGCACCTGTGAGCACTGACCACTCCATGCCAGCTCTGTTTTCCTTGGTTAGAGTTGGGGGCACTGAGCGCTCGCGTGTGCGTGCATGTGCGGTGTGTGGGCCGACAGCACCCATACTCAGCCCAGCCTTTCCAAAGGAACTGAGCCCCAGCCCCTCTGGGGCCTGCCAATTGCCAGAGAGCCCCAGTGCTCCACCCTCTCCAGGCCCCAACCCTCACCTTCTGAGGGCAGGATAAGTACCTGCAGGTGCCCAACCAGAGTGTGCCTGTATCCACGCAGGAACATGTGTGGGGTGTGTGGGGAACATGCCTTCCCATTGTGTGGGTGGGGGTTGAGGGACAAAATTAATGTTGCACAAAGATATGGGACGCCCAGTATCTATTTGGGTAGGTAGGGGCACATTAGTGTCTACACAGGCGGTGGGGGGGGAGGTCATCAGTGTCTATGCAGGCAGGTAGGGGGACATCCAGTGTCTATGCAGGCAGGTGGGCGGTCATCAGTGTGTACGCAGGCAGGTGGGGGGACGTCAGTGTGTACGCAGGCCGGTGGGGGGACG
>NW_012107275.1:228972-231313 GCF_000951045.1 Mandrillus leucophaeus
GCAGGCAGGTGGGGGTACGTCAGTGTCTATGCAGGCAGGTGGGGGGACATCTAGTGTCTACGCAGGCAGGTGAGGGGACATCCAGTGTCTATGCAGGCAGGTGGGGGGACATCCAGTGTCTATGCAGGCAGGTGGGGGGACATCCACTATCTATGCAGGTGGGGGGGGAAGGGGGACATCCCATATCTATGCGGGCAGGTGCGGGGGGAGGACTGAGGCTGGGGCTGGAGACGGCAGCGGGGCTGAACAGGGAGCTGAGGGGGGTCAGGGAGCGGGTGTGGTGCTGGGCAGGCCTGGAATACCCGTTGTGTGGCCGTGTGTGTGTGCAGTGCATGGTGCTGTGAGTGTGAGCTCAGGGACCAGGGGGCTCATGCCTGCCTCTTTCCCGAACATGAGCCTGCGTGGGCTGGTCAGAGCTGAATGATTTTGTCTGAAGATCCCAAAATAGCTCATGTCGCCTGAGCTCCCCTCCCTGGCTGGGCCTGGGGCCTCAATGGCCCTTTGTCTTTCTGAAGGCATCTGGGCCTCTGTGGGGGGCTCAGACACTGACTGGGGCTGAGTGGAGCCAGGCCGCCTGCCTGGTTCCCCTTCCCCCTGGGCCAGCCCAAGGGGCCCTAAGCCTCATTCCAGTGTTGGCCTGGGCCAGCCAGGCCCCCCCATGTGACTTTCAGCTTGTTGGGCCCCCTTTGCTGGCAGATCCCAGGGTCTCTGTGTGGGAGCAAACTTCCCAGGCAGTCTTTGAGGCCCCTTCTGCCAGCCTGTACCTGGGGCTCCCCCATCCCTCCCACATCCTGGTACCTGCATGTCCTCCTCCTGCAGAGCCCACCAAGAGATCCCATGGCTGAAGGTGGTGGCAGCAGGCGGTCTGGCGCGTGACCTGGTAGCACGGCCTGGGTTTGACCCTGGCACTGCCCCTGGGACTCTGAGCTGGGAGGTGAGAAATGGGGAATGTGTGTGAACCACCTGTCTCTGCACAACAAGTCCTGTGCTGGGTTTTCCCATCCCTGGGCCACACCCTGTGCTGGGGAGATAAAAAGTCAGATCCTGCCCAGGGCACCCACGGTCAGCGCTGCTGGGACACTGTCAGCCTGGTGTGGACAGTGCCAAGGTCCAGCGGGGTGGGGGGGGGTCAGGGTAGGAGCTCCCCTGAGGAGAGGGTGAGGCCAGCAGGGGTGCGTCTCCAAGTGGTTCCTTTGACAGCTGCTCTGGATGGGACGTGGCTTGCGGTGGGTGAGACCCCTTGGCTGAGTGGATTTTCATGCAAGGTTTCATTGGAACACCAGGTTCCAGGGCCATAGAGATGTGGAGGCCTCCTGTCTGGGTGACGGGGCATGGTGCTGGTCCCTGGCGGGGGGGTGGAAAGGAGTCCCAGGAGAGGGAACTGGCAAGACAGGACCTTCCCAGCTAAGGTGGGGTTGGTGGGATTTGGCTGGGGCCCTTGGAAGAGCCTGACCAGGAGGGTGAGACAGGGCACCGGAGGGAAGGAGGCGTTGGGGAGAGTCCAGATGGAGGCCATGGGGTCAAGGGGCCCACAGGCCAGACTGTGGGACTCCAAGAAGGCAGGTGTGGGCAGTGGGTCCTCTGGGGTGGACTGAGGTGAGACCTGGGTGTGACCAGGCGGTGGCACTGGTGACTGCTGGCAGCTGTTGTCTGCAGAGTGGGTGAGAGTGAGTGTGGCAGATGGCTTGGTCTGCGGTGCTGGAGGGGACTGGCGGAGCAGAAGCGCCCTGGCGCCAGGTCCTTGCTTTCCTGGAGCTGGGGCTTGGGGGATGGGGTAGGTCGTTGCAGGGACAGAGGGGAGGGCAGGGTAATGGGTGCGCAGGGGTCTTTTCCAAAGGCTGCTGGTGGCCAGGGGTGTGCGGGGGACCGAGGTGCCGCCGGCGAGGGATTCTGGCCTCCAGGGTGGACGGACCTGGCATGGACTCTAGGGGTGGTGCACACACCGGACCAGACGGGCCCCTCGCTGATCCCCGGATCCCCCAACTGGGCAGCGGACAGGGAGAGGGGCGACCTTCGGGGGCGGGTGTGGTCCGCGTCAGGAGTCCCAGATGGGCCGAGACCCCCATCCCCCGCCCCGGGCCGCAGTGACGTCAGGGCCCCGACGTTCCTGGAACGGCCTCTCGGGGGCGTTCCAGGCCCACGGGCCCGCAGGGAGTCCCCGCCGCAATTTGCACGGGGCTCATTTGCATGACTCCGCCCCGCGCGGGAGTCGGGGGCGCTGGCGACTGGAGGAGCCACTGTCAATCCCCAGGGGAAAGTGGGCGAGGCGATTTCTGGGCCGCTCACCTCACTCCACCCTCCAGCTCGCCCCGCACCTGGGGCCCTCCCCCACCTACGCCCC
>NW_012107275.1:232668-238684 GCF_000951045.1 Mandrillus leucophaeus
GAGGCTTCATGGTCCCGTGCAACGCCTGCCTGATCCTGCTGGCCACCGCCACGCTCGGCTTCGCGGTGCTGCTGTTCCTCAACAACTGTAGGTGGCCACGGGCGGGGCGCCGCACTGGCCAAGCCCCAACCCGAAGTCCCTGCACATAGAGGCTGGAGGCCGCGGCGCCGCCGGCAGCTTCAGGGGGATGGGATGGGTCACTCTGTGGACCCCTTGGTCCCTGGAGGCCTGTCCTTGGGCTCTCAGTGGGCCTGGCCCTCTCCCAAAGCTGCAGAAACACTTCCTGCGGTAGCTGGGGAGGGAGGGGCACCCGGCTACACTGAGAGCCGGCAGCTGGGGTTAAGGTGGGGCTTGCAGTGGACTCTTCCAGGGCAGCGGGGCCTGCCTGCACCCCTGTGGCTGGGGCCCCATCTGATAGGAGTCAGGCCATGACCATTTGGCTGTAGGGGCAGAGAAAAGCAGGGGCCTCCGTCTCAGGCCTCAGCCAGCCCACGGGGTCAGGGCTGGACCCTTCGGCACCCCTGCCTGGATCCCATGGGGAGGGGAGGGAGGTGGGTGGGCAGGGGTGCCCCTTTCCAGGCTGGGCAAAGGGATGGGACAGGGAGGGGCCTGCTCAGAGGGGCCTAACTTGGGGGTTTGTTTTCTTCCAGATAAACCTGGGATCCACTTTACTCCAGTGCCTCCGACGCCTCCTGATGGTGAGTGGGGCTGAGTTTGGGGGACCTGGATGGGCTGTGGCACGCTTGGGAGTCAAGGGCCATTTGGAGGTGTGCACCCCAGATGTGTGGAGTGTGTCTGGAGTGCGGAGGAGGCTGGACAAGGGCACCTGGGTCTGTCCTGGGCGTCTGCAGCGGTAGGCTGCAGTGGGAACTCGCAGTCTGGAGGCCCCGGCCTGGCGGCACTGGAGCACGACTCTCACTTCTCTGGGCCTCAGCCCTCTCAGCCTCAAAATTGGAAACAAGTCCTGGGACCCACGGGTGGTGAGGACATGTCAGATGTGTGGGGTGGGGCCAGAGTCTGGTCAGGGGGTCCGCTCCATTGTCCTTCCTTCTCCCTGTTGAGCAAGGGGTGGGGCTGGACAGAGGCTGGAAGTGGACAGGAGGTCAGAGGGGAGGCTGGGCTGGGGGAGGGCCCTGGCCTGATCAGTGACAGCTATCTGGGGAGGGGCCTGGAAGGCCGCAGTCTGTGCCTGGGACTCTGCAGGCTGTCATGGAGGGGCACAAGTGATGGAGGGGCGGGCTGAGTGATGGAGGGGCGGGCTGACCTTGTTGATCTGCTTTGTGAGGTGGGGCCTGTCCTCCTGGGGATGCTGCTGGTGTTTGGGCTACTGTCATCGGGGTGTATGAGGGGAAGAGAGGAAGCGGTCAGCGCCGCAGGGGAGCACGGACGGGAGGGCTGGTGACACCCTTGCCAAACCTGGGGTCCTCTCCAGCAGGTGGGGAGGGAGCACCCAGGTTTTCTCTCAGCACCTGCCCCATCAGTGGGTCTCACTTGCGTTCAGTCGCGTGTGCAGGACTGTCTGTGCAAGGGCTGCACTGTGAGGCCTTCCTGATCGGGACACGGGGTGGGGAGGATGACCTGGGGAAATCCTGAGGTGACCTGAGGACAGGGCCTTGGGCTGCATAGATTGTCTGGGCCACTTTCCAGGTCTTGGGAGTGGGGGATGATGGCTGGAGGAGGTGGCCTGGCCTGGGCAGGGGGCCCTGTGATACCCACCTGTGCTGAGAGGTGGGGGCAGGGGTGGGGGCAGCTTGGGGTTCTCAGTGGTCTGCAAGACAGGGTGGGGTCTTTCCTGGGAGTGTGGAGTTTGGGCACCTGGGAACCAGAGCTGGATTGAGGAGCATGAGATGGAGGCACTCTGCTTCCTCAGCCGCCGGCCAGGCTGGCGTGGCCTGTAGTCAGCTGTGCTTTGCTCCTGAAGCCGCGTACCAGCAAGTGGGCAGTGGTTCTTCCACACTGAGCTACTCAACTCCTGGTCCCAGAGACTCTGGGCTGGGGCAGCGCTGGGCCTGGGGTGAGGAGCTGGGCAGTGGGAATGGGGAATGGTGGCTGTGCAAACCAGTCCTACCCCTGGGTTCTAGCGCTGCAGCCTGTCTGTTGGCCCCCAGCCCCTGATGGCCCTCCAACCCCCGCCCCCCAGAACGCTCCTGCGAGATCCCAAAGGCTCCTCAGAGCGCCAGACTCCTCTTGGACTGTGGGGAGAGGAGACCGGTCTGCATGGCCAAGGTGACTGAGGCCTCTGAGGGGCTCCTCCCAGTGGGGTTGCTGTCCCCCTTCTTGAGACTCAGGAGCCCTGTGGGACAGGGCAGCACAGCACCATGGGCGGTTTGTGACCTGAGGCATTTGACAGGACATGGGCTGGGAGAGCAGGTAGGTGAGCAGCTGGCTTGTGCTGGAAGACCCTCTCCCTCCTGGTAGCCCCAGGACTGGGGGCAGGAGGGTGTGGACTCAGAGAAGGACCCGAGTCTTGCAGGAAGGGGCCTGAACCCTCCCAGTGGGCTGTGTCCTGGGGAGGAGACAGGTCTGTGCTGGTGGCTGGGGCTGGGCAGGGCCAGGGCAAGAACTGAGTTTCCACCACCTGTGAGCCACAGGCCTGGAGCCATCTGGATTTAAAGATGTCCTCCGGTGGGAGGTCCCCTCTCTTAGCATCCTCAGCCTCCTCTCCTGACACCCAGAAGGCTGGGAGTGTCTCCTTTTCTTTACATACTGCTCCCTGCACCCAGCCACAGCCCGCCCTGCCACACAGTCACGGAGGGCTCCACGCCAAGGCCATCGTGACCCACGTGCTACCTCACTGCCGTCATAGTTACGGGCCGTAGCTCACAGCAGGGCTGGGGCATCCTCTCCATCCCCCAGCCTACCCAGGACCAGGAAGGGAGTTAAATATACCCACTCCTATAAAAAGCACTGCCGCCTCCAGCATTACACATGGCGGGGGGACCCGTCACGCTGCGGGAGAGTGGGTGGGGAGGCCGAGTGGCCAGGGAGGGGCTCCTGCAGGAGGCGGAGCTAGGACAGACGTGGCAGGACCCCCAAAAATGACCCATTGGGAACACAGGGCTCACAGGGGCCTAGGTGTGTCACCTGCATCTATGAGGGGCCATGTGGGCAGGTGACCGGACCATGGATGCATCTGAGCCCAGCGCTGGCATTTCTAGCAATGTGGCCTTGTCAGGCAGCCTCAGCTATGTCTCACCTTCCTCCTGCCAGCTGGCTGGGGAGACGAGTGGCCTGACGTCTCTGGGTTTGCTGCTGCGATGCTCTGTGCCTGGTGGGTAGATGCGTGTGTGCCGTCACCAGGTGCACCTGTCTTCAGGTGATCTCGTGTGGAGCCTCTGTGATCCCCTAGGCCTGTGGGGAAGCAAGTAGTTGTGAGGTGGACTCAGCACAGTGATGGGAGCTGCCCCTCACCTAAGCCTGCAGTGTGAGTGGAGAATGGGGTGTGGGGCTTCCCGGAGGCGGTGATTCCTGAGCTCACTCTTGAGAGGCAGCTGTGTTTCCAGCCTGGATGGGGATAGGAGGGAGGGACCAGCACTGTGACCTTTAAACTCTGGGCTACATGGCAGTGTCACACCATCAGACGCTGTGAGGGAGATCCACCCCCACTCCACAGCTGGGGCCACATCCCAAGAGGAGCGGACTCTCTGAGGCCCTGGAGGCAGAGGGGTAGGGGCCAGAACCTGGCCCTGCACACCAGACGGGGATGGGGGGCCCAGTGCTCAGCCCGGCTTCAAGGTCCCCCCCAGGTACCCAGAGTCTCTCCACTGCCCTGCCACATTGGTCCAGCAGCTGGTCGCTCAGAGCCTGTCCCTAAGGTATCTCTGGGCTCCCACCCCAGAGCCTGCTCTCCGAGCACCTCCATGCCCCTGCAGGCAGCCCAGCCCGGCTCATCCTGGTGAGCTGCCATCATCACCTTCTTCCCCGAGACTCTGTCTTGGGACGCAGCAGGACTGACCTCGGGCTGGACTATGGAGGGAGCTGCAGGTCCTGGTGGATGAGGAGCCATCCAGGAACAGTGCCCTTGGCCGTGGTGTCGGGGCCTTGGGAGAGGTCTGGCTGGGCCAAGGTGACCAGAAGGGGAGAAAGGCTCAGGAACCCAGGTGTAGGGAGGGGACTGGGTCCTTGACCGTGGGGATGGGACCTGGGGGGAACCATTAGTCCACAGGTCCAGCTGAAGCCCAGGAGAACAGCTGGTCGGGCATCGGCAGGTGCCTGTTGGATTTGGACTGGGAGTCCCAGGGCCTTGGACACGGCAGGGCCAAAGGGAGAGG
Organism: Mandrillus leucophaeus; assembly: GCF_000951045.1. Taxonomy (NCBI): domain Eukaryota; kingdom Metazoa; phylum Chordata; class Mammalia; order Primates; family Cercopithecidae; genus Mandrillus; species Mandrillus leucophaeus. The sequence goes on from NW_012107275.1 coordinate 236,940, forward strand.
GAGGTGCTGAGGGGAAGGATGGGGAGCCAGAAGGGAAGTGAAGGGGCCAGGGGTGCATGTGGTTTGAGTTTGGTTTGAGCCGGGACGGTGGGAGGCCAGTGGTGATGGCAGCCCTTATGACTGTACTTATGATGGCAGCAGACGGGCCACAGAGTGCTGTGTGCTGGGCACCCTCTAAGCTTTGCAGATACTGGCCCATTTAACCCCAGAATCCTGGGAGGTAGGTCCTATTGCTCCTATTCACAGAAGGGGACACTGAGGCCCAGGCAGGTGAGAACCTGCCCACAGTCCCACAGTGGGTAATGCAGAACTGAGCAGCCTGGCTGCAGGACCTGAGGTGGGAGAGGAGCAGAAGAGGGGTGGCGGCACAGCCAAGGTTTGGGGAGGAGGACAGGGATGGGGGGCGGGGAGCATGGGTAGGTTGCAAGGATGGCAGGCTGATGGCCCTCACTCAGCCTTCTGGGGTGGGGGCAGGGACACCCAGACAGACAGTGCCAGAGCCTGGGGTGGGCTGTTGCCATGGCAACAGCTGGCTCCAGCTCCCGGTGCACCCACCCTCCTTGGAGACCGGGGCGGGGGGGGGGTTTCCTCCTGCCCCATTTCGAGAGCCTGCTAGGAAGTGATGGGTGGTAGCCACCCCTCTGACATGACTTATTAATGATAATTGGACCCAATTAAACATTTATTAAATCCAGACAGCTGCAGCCCCTAATGGGCCCTTCCCTGATCCTGGGTGGGCCATGCTGGGGGGTGGGGGTGCTCAGGATGGGCTGCCGCAGGGGCTCTGGGTTTTAACGTGCCTGAGGCAGCTTTGTTGGCCACGTTGAGGTCTGGTGATGGGATGTGTGCCAGGCGCTGTGGTCTGCAACAATAAGAACTAAAATGAGCAACAGTTCCTGCACCTCCCCAAGAAGGAAGATCACTTTGACAGAGAGTGAGGGGATTGGAGGACGCAGGGGTGAGGTGGGGGGCAAGGGGGACGCCCAGGGAGGCGGGGGCGTGTGGGTGTCCCAGGGATCCCAGGGAGCGATGGGAGGCTGCAGAAGGGCACAGGCCTGCTGCGGGTCAGGGGCTGGCCAGGAAGAATAGGAGATTAAAGTAGAGGCGGCGGCCAGGAATTTGCACTTCTCCAGGGAAGCTGGGGAAGAGTTGGGGAGAGCGAGGCCGCTGGAAGAAGATCCCCCACCCATCTTGGGTGCAGGGAGCAGTCAGGGAGGCGCCAGAGGTGGGTCAGAGCTGTGACCTGGCCTCACACCCCGCCCCCGTGGGGCCGTCAGGCGCGACCCAGGCAGGAGGCGGCAGGGCTCAGGTGTGCTGGACGCTGCAGCAGCGCGGGAAGGGGCTCCCCGGGCTCCATGGGGTGAATCGGTGAGGTGCTCCGGTGCGGATGTGTAAGGGGCCCCTGAGCAGAACTGGGGCCTGAACCGCTTGTGCCCGAGTTGGTTTCCAGGCGACTCTGCTTTTCGCTGGGGGCGCACGAGGTGGGTGGGAAGTGGGTGCTCGTCCGTCGCAGAAACAGTCAGGTGCCCCCTGCAGGAGACGCCCCTCTCCGCGGCTGCAGGGGCGGGGTGGGGGAGAATGTTCCCCCCTGGAGAGGCCCGGGGCTAGCGGGAACCCTCGGCGGGCGGGATCTGCGAGGGGCAGGGCCGGTCCTTTGAGCGCATGCACGCGTGTCCGTGTCCATGGTGAACCCCCGATGTGGCGCAGGGGGCTGAAGGCGCGGGCCGCGAGCACGGCAAGGTCTC
>NW_012107275.1:240384-247586 GCF_000951045.1 Mandrillus leucophaeus
CCAGGGGGAGGGCTCCGGCCAGTGCCAGGATCGAGGTGGGTGGCTCCCCTGAGGGAGGGCTCCGGCCAGTGCCAGGATCGAGGTGGGTGGCTCCCTAGGGGGAGGGCTCCGGTCAGTGCCAGCCTTCAGGTGGGTGGCTCCCCCCTGGGAGGGCCACCTGCTCCCCTGCTCCCTGCACATCCCAGGGCAGGGATGGAGGGTGCTCCGGCTTCTCCATGATCCCCTCACCCCTGCACCCTAGACCAGTGCCCGGAGCCCTGCCGCTTCAATGCTGTGTGCCTGTCCCGCCGTGGCCGTCCCCGCTGCTCCTGTGACCGTGTCACCTGTGACGGGGCCTACAGGCCCGTGTGTGCCCAGGACGGGCACACGTATGACAGTGATTGCTGGCGCCAGCAGGCTGAGTGCCAGCAGCAGCGTGCCATCCCCAGCAAGCACCAGGGCCCGTGTGGTGAGCGCCCCGGGGTGGCGGCCAGGCGGGGTGGGCTGTTCCTGCGTCAGTTCCTGCCTGGACATCACATGCCATCTTCATCCGTCATGCTCCTCTTGGGGTCCTGGGAGTGGGCCGGTCCCTCTGGGAAGGCTCTGGGGAGGGTGGAGGCTGTGTGTGTGGAGGGTATCTGGACACCTGGGGGCTGGTGAGGCAGAGGCAGGGCCTTGTGTGGGCTCCCTGGTCCCTGCCCTCGGCCATGCCCTCCCCGGGAGTCCTCTGGCCTGTCCTCGTCTCCCTACTCTGTAAGCACAGACTGCTGGGGTGGGCAGGCTGGACACGACACCAGGGTCCTCACTCTTGGGACATGGGCAGCCCTTTTGGAGTCAGTGTCAGGACTTGAAGAGCCAGGGGGAGGCAGTGGCCATCGTATCCCGGCGGGCATGGCTGCCATGGCTCTGCCTGCCTGTGTTCGTCTTGGTCAGTTCGCCCATCTTCTGGTCTTTCTCTCTGCGTCTGTCTCTTCTCCTTGGTCTCTCCTTCCCTGTCGGCTCCGCCTCTTGTGTCTTCCAGCCTGACCTGCTGGCAGGATGAGGTGCCGTGCCTGCCCGCCGGGAGCCCGCAGCCCGAGGTCTGCCCCCGTGCGGCGGGGGGGGGCTTGCTGCTGCCTGGCCTTGTGGTCCTCAGAGCAAGTGGACAGACACCTCCTCCCCCGTGCAGCCCTGGGCGTGACTAGGGGTGCAGGCTCCTCCTACCCACAGAGAGCCCCCCACATGCATGGGTGTCCTGGGGATGCTGGTGGTCCCCTGGGGGTCCGTGGCCTGGGCAGGCTGGGGAAGCTTGGCCCCTCCATAGCCCGCTGTGGACAGTCAGGAAGCCCTGAGCTTGGGGGCAGCTCCGCCCACGGCCACTGGGGACTCCTGGGTGTATGTCCCGCTCGCCTCTGCTGCGTGTCTGTCCCTTTCTCTGCCGTGTCTGCTGTGCATCTGGCCCTTCTCCTGTGTTCTCTCTTCCTCCACCATCCCCTCCCTGGGAGAGGGACTGCTGCGTGGGGCTGGGGGCTTTGCCTGCAGCTGGCGGGGGGTGCTTGTGGGCCCACTGAGCACCTGTGTCCTCCCCAGGCCAGGCCCCGTCCCCGTGCCTCGGGGTGCAGTGTGCATTTGGGGCAACGTGTGCTGTGAAGAACGGGCAGGCGGCGTGTGAATGCCGGCAGGCGTGCTCCAGCCTCTACGATCCTGTGTGCGGCAGCGACGGCATCACATACGGCAGCACGTGCGAGCTGGAGGCCACAGCCTGCACCCTCGGGCGGGGGATCCGGGTGGCGCGCAAAGGACCCTGTGGTCAGTGGCGGACGAGGGGTCTGGTGGGGGTCGGGGAGAGGGAGGTTCCTGGTCGCCATGGTGATGGAGCCCCCTCCCCAGACCCCTGCGGGCAGTGCCGCTTTGGAGCCCTGTGTGAGGCCGAGACCGGGCGCTGCGTGTGCCCCTCTGAATGCGTGGCTTTGGCCCAGCCCGTGTGTGGCTCCGATGGGCACACGTACCCCAGCGAGTGCATGCTGCATGTGCACGCCTGCACACACCAAATCAGCCTGCACGTGGCCTCGACTGGACCCTGCGGTGAGTGAGGCCGTGGGGCTGGGCGGGCCGGGCTCCTGTGCCTCCCTCAGCCTGGGCCTGCCGACCCCTGCCTGGCTCTGTCTCCTGCAGAGACCTGTGGAGATGCCGTGTGTGCTTTTGGGGCTGTGTGCTCGGCGGGGCAGTGTGTGTGTCCCCGGTGTGAGCACCCCCCGCCCGGCCCCGTGTGTGGCAGTGACGGTGTCACCTATGGCAGTGCCTGCGAGCTACGGGAAGCCGCCTGCCAGCAGCAGACACAGATCGAGGAGGCCCGGGCAGGGCCATGCGAGCAGGGTAGGCCGGGGACAGCTGGCGAGAACTGCTGGGCTCCAGCCTTGGACAAGAAGCCCTTGGGTGACTCGGCTCCCCTTCCCCGCAGCTGAGTGTGGCTCCGGAGGCTCTGGCTCTGGGGAGGACGGTGATTGTGAGCAGGAGCTGTGCCGGCAGCGTGGTGGCATCTGGGACGAGGACTCGGAGGACGGGCCGTGTGTCTGTGACTTCAGCTGCCAGAGTGTCCTGGGCAGCCCGGTGAGCCCTGCGCCCCTGGTCTCTGCGGGTGGCGAGGACGTGGCTGCAGCCGCTCACACTGACACCACTCTCTAGGTGTGCGGCTCAGATGGGGTCACCTATAGCACCGAGTGTGAGCTGAAGAAGGCCAGGTGTGAGTCACGGCAAGAGCTCTCTGTAGCGGCACAGGGAGCCTGCCGAGGTGAGCCGGCTGCACGTTGGGTCTTGTGCACAGGCACGCCGGCCTCTGGGTGTCCGCGTCGGGCATGTGGGTGTGCCTGTGTGCTGTGGTGGGCCCCTGTGGACGTGTGGTGTTGTAAGTGGGCGGTGTCCAGTGTTGGTGCATGTGCACATTTGTGCTGCTGCGTGTGTGGGCGTGTGTCCATCCGTCGTGGGCGTGCACCAGGCCAGGCCTCAGTGCTGGAAGGCAGCATGAACCATGTGAGGCGCCACCCAGTGGGCACTGTCTCTGGATATATCCATCCAGTCAGTGTATCACATTAATTAGGTAAAAGTTGTGCCCAGTGTGTGTGATGCACGTGCACAGATGTGTGTCTGCAGGGAGACGTTAACCGTACGGTTTGGAGGAATGTGGGTGAGAATACATGCTGATGTCTTCACATGTTTCTCGATTTGCAAGGACACTCATCTGCGTGTGCACAGAGCTGCGTGTCCTTGATCTTTGGGTGCTCTGTGTGTTCTGTGTTCCTGGACCTACATTTACAGACATGTCCTTGTGTACGATGTGGGAGCCTCACCTGTGTCCTCAGCCCCAGGCTCCAGGGCTCCTCTGGGAGCTGGGATCAGGAGGGCTGAGTGGTGATGGTGGGGGTAGGTGGAGGCAGAGTGGCTGGGCCCAGGGTGGGTGTCCAGCACCTGGATGACCCATGAAATGGGTCTGAGTCATGAAATCTGAGTCCCATACCCTTCCCTGCAGGCCCCACCTTCACTCCACTGCTGCCCGTGGCCCCCTCACACTGTGCCCAGATGCCCTATGGCTGCTGCCAGGACAATATCACTGCAGCCCGGGGCGTGGGCCTGGCTGGCTGTCCCAGTGAGTACCTGAGCTCAGCTCTGACCTCGGGCCTGGTGCGGCTGTGCGGCCACGTGACCTTGTCCTGCCCTGACCTTGCAGGTGCCTGCCAGTGCAACCCCCATGGCTCCTACGGTGGCACCTGTGACCCAGTCACAGGCCAGTGCTCCTGCCGCCCAGGTGTGGGGGGCCTCAGGTGTGATCGCTGTGAGCCTGGCTTCTGGAACTTTCGAGGCATCGTCACCGATGGCCGGAGTGGCTGTACACGTGAGTGACAGGGCCCAGGACTGGCCACCGGCTATGCCCTCCTACCTGTCCACCCCTGTCACTGTGCCCCTTCTCACCTGCCCAGACCCTGGCCTGACCCACACCTGGCTGGGGGCTCGGCAGGGCCAGGGTTGGGGACCAGGCTCTGGAGGAGGTGGGGAAGCCTGTCCAGCTGCAGACATCAGATTCCTCCCCGATTTCCCCCAAGCCTGCAGCTGTGATCCCCAGGGCGCCGTGCGGGATGACTGTGAGCAGATGACTGGGCTGTGCTCCTGTAAGCCCGGGGTGGCTGGACCCAAGTGTGGGCAGTGTCCAGATGGCCGTGCCCTGGGCCCCGCGGGCTGTGAAGCTGGTGAGTGAGGGCCAGCACTACCCTGGGGCTTCATGGTGTGGGGTGGGGCCACCCGAGCCACAGGGGTTTCCCGTGCCTGTACCCAGATGCTTCTACGCCTACAACCTGTGCGGAGATGCGCTGTGAATTCGGTGCACTGTGCGTGGAGGAGTCTGGCTCAGCCCACTGTGTCTGCCCAATGCTCACCTGTCCAGAGGCCAATGTTACCAAGGTATGGGGTGTGGAATGTGAAGGGGAGTCGGGAGGAGGCCTTGCCCTGAGCACCCTTATTCTCTACCCCAGGTCTGTGGGTCAGATGGAGTCACGTACGGCAATGAGTGTCAGCTGAAGACCATCGCCTGCCGCCAGGGCCTGCAAATCTCCATCCAGAGCCTGGGCCCGTGCCAGGGTGAGGCCTGACGGCCACTGCCCCAGAACTGACCAGGAAGGCCTGACGCTGCCCTAAATCCAGCCCTACCTGCCTTGAGCCACCTGACCCTGTCCCAACCAGTCCCCCGCCAACCTCCCTCTCCTTGCAGAGGCTGTTGCTCCCAGCACTCACCCGACATCTGCCTCCGTGACTGTGACCAGCCCAGGGCTCCTTCCCAGCCAGGCACTGCCGACTCCCCCTGGTGCCCCACCCCCGGCTCCCAGCAGTACCGCACACAGCCAGACCACCCCTCTGCACTCTTCACAACCTCGGACCACCGCCAGCATCCCCAGGACCACTGTGTGGCCCGTGCTGACTGTACCCCCCACGGCACCCTCCCCTGCACCCAGCCTGGTGGCGTCTGCCTTTGGTGAATCTGGCAGCGCTGATGGAAGTGGTGATGAGGAACTGAGCGGGGACCAGGAGGCCAGTGGGGGTGGCTCTGGGGGTAAGCAGGGATCAAGGACTTGGGGTGGGCGGGCAGGCACAGAGAGGTTCCACCCCAGAGCCTGGTCTCAGAGCATGTCTCCCCAGGGCTCGAGCCCTTCGAGGGCAGCAGCGTGGCAACCCCTGGGCCACCCATCGAGAGGGCTTCCTGCTACAACTCCCCTTTGGGCTGCTGCTCTGATGGGAAGACGCCCTCGCTGGACGCAGAGGGCTCCAACTGCCCTGGTGAGTGGACGGCTGGGCGAGGGGAGTGTGAGGACCAGCCTGGGCTCGGCCGGGGTGCTGCCCCCTCGCCTGGGCAGCAGGTCAGTGCCAGGGTTATGGTCTTGGGTCTCGGCCTCCTCAAACACGTGCGTGCCCGGGACCCCACTCCTAACCCGTCTCTCTCGTTGCAAGCCGGCGTGGCACACTGCTCTGAGGAGTCTGCCTGGTAACCGACACCAGCCCCACCCTGGGGTCCCCACTAACCTCATGACCATCTGACTAACATCCACCTTCCCGTGCGCCCATGTAGCTTGCTGCTGGGGCCTGTGCCCGGGCCAGCCTGGATCCAGGCAGATGCCAGGCAGGGCCTCACTGCACCTCCCCTACAGCCACCAAGGTGTTCCAGGGCGTCCTGGAGCTGGAGGGCGTCGAGGGCCAGGAGCTGTTCTACACGCCTGAGATGGCGGACCCCAAGTCAGAGCTGTTCGGGGAGACAGCCAGGAGTATTGAGAGCACCGTAAGATGGGGGGCGCAGCCCCCGCCCAGCCACTGGCCCTCCTCCCCAGATACCCAGGGCAGCCCGGCTTGGGCGGCCCCCCAAGTCCTTGCCTACCCCCTGCCACAGCTGGACGACCTCTTCCGGAATTCAGACGTCAAGAAGGATTTTCGGAGTGTCCGCTTGCGGGACCTGGGGCCCGGCAAATCCGTCCGCGCCATTGTGGATGTGCACTTTGACCCCAGTGAGACCCCCACCCCGGACCCTTCCTGGGAGGCAGTGGGTGGGGAATGCCTGGGGCTCTGCCATGCTCAGAGCTCGCTCCTCCCCAGCCACAGCCTTCAGGGCACCCGACGTGGCCCGGGCCCTGCTCCGGCAGATCCAGGTGTCCAGGCGCCGGTCCTTGGGGGTGAGGCGGCCACTGCAGGAGCATGTGCGATTTATGGACTTTGGTGAGCGCCAGGCCGCGTGCCACGGCTCGCCTGACCCTCCTCTGCCCATGCCCACACCCCCACCCCTTCCTGGCCCTGCTCCCAGGAAACCCTCACAGTTCCCTGTGCTGGCAGACTGGTTTCCTGCGTTCTTCACGGGAGTCACGTCAGGAGCCATTGCTGCCGTCGCCACGGCCAGAGCCACCACGGCGTCCCGCCTGCCGTCCTCTGCTGTGACCCCTCGGACCCTGCACCCCAGTCACACAAGCCAGCCTGTTGCCAAGACCACGGCAGCCCCCACCACACGTCGGCCCCCCACCACTGCCCCCAGCCGTGTGCCCGGACGTCGGCCCCCAGCCCCCCAGCAACCTCCAAAGCCCTGTGACTCTCAGCCCTGCTTCCACGGGGGCACCTGCCAGCACCAGGTCTCTGGTGGGGGCTTTACCTGCAGCTGCCCGGCAGGCAGGGGAGGCGCCACCTGTGAGAAGGGTAAGGACGTCCACTGCAGGGGAGGACAGGGAGGCAGCAGGGTTGGGGCAAGGATTGAGGGTGGGGCTAAGCCACCATCAGGCTTTCAGTTGGGGGCAGGATTAAGGGGGGGTTCCGGCCAAGCGAAGTGGCTCACACCTGTAATCCCAGCACTCTGGGAGGCCGAGGCAGGCAGATCACCTGAGGTTGGGAGTTTGAGACCAGCCTGACCAACAGGGAGAAACCTTGTCTCTACTAAAAATACAAAATTAGCTGGGCGTGGTGGCGGGCGCCTGTAATCCCAGCTACTCGTGAGGCTGAGGCAGGAGAATTGCTTGAACCCGGGAGGCGGGGATTGCGGTGAGCCAGGATAGCACCATTGCACTCCAGCCGGGGCAAAAAAAGCGAAACTCCGTCTCAAAAAACAAAAACAAAAACAAAAAATGCGGGGAGGCGGTTTCAGGGATAAAAGTGGGGAATCCTCGGAGCTTTTCCAGCTGGCCTTCCCGGTTGCCCTTTGCAGCGCTTGGTGCCCCTGTGCCGGCCTT